>NC_090646.1:652860600-653035994 GCF_040937935.1 Hyperolius riggenbachi
TAAATGGCGGCATTCATTAACCCAGACACAGTTCACGCTTCTCATGACTTCTTTTTTCTTCTTTTTTTAAATACCTTTTCAGGATGAGGAACACATTAAAAAAAGTACTCAAAGTAAGTTGAAGCTAATGAAGGCAAACTTGATAGCAAAACTCTGCTGTGAGGGAAACTTGCTGTCTGCTGTAGCTCTGAGAAGAGTCACATGACGAGGAGGATCACATGATCCGCTGAGAATGCCCAATTTGATTGGCTGGTTATTTGCAGAGATGACATGATGGAGAGATTAGTCATCTAGGACGCTGGCCACCAGTGGCATAACTACAACTCATGGGGACCCCAGCAAAACTTTGTGGGGGCCCCCAAATGTTTACACCCCTTCCCTTGCCTACCCTTCATGGGCTTGGGGCCCATCTCACAAGGACTATAAAACAAATGTGGCCATAATGATCTGAACACCCACAACAAGTGTAGCCACAAAAACACCTGCTCTGAAGTATAGTCCCCTGTATCGGAGGAAGGGAAGGTTAGTAGTCGGGGGGCCCAAAAACAGATCTAGTGCCCCCCCCCCCCCCCCCCACGCCTGCTTCCCTCTAGTTATGCCCCTGCTGGCCAGTTGGCTACTTATGTGTCAGTTATTTTTCATGCAGTCTTCTTGACATGTCTATGTGAAATGTTCTGTAGAGAATCTGAACCGGGCGATGGAATAGTTTTTCTATTTTTAAATAATCGGTTTGATTCCAGCTCTCCTGACCATATTTCACTGTAAGGGATCAAAAAAGTCAGTTTTTTTTAACAAGAAGTAAAGGTACTAGTGCTACCCCATCAAAAGAGAGAAAGCCAGCAATGTCCTCTGTTTAAAGTTTAATTACACCCCCACAACATTCCATGCCAACTCTAGCACCATCAGTCCATCAATTAAAGGACCGCTACCACGAAAAACAAAACATTTACAATACATACATGTAAACACATACAAATAAGAAGTACTTTTCTTCCAGAGTAAAATGAGCCATAAATTACCTTTTTCCTATGTTGTTGTCACTTACAGTTGGTAATAGATATCTAACAGAACCGACAGGTTTTGGACTAGCCCATCTCCTCATGGGGGATTCTCAGGGCTTTCCTTATTTTCAAAAGCACTTAGTGAATGGCAGTTGCTCCATTCAACTGCCAAAAAAAGTGTGCAGCGAGCAGGGAGGCTGGCCAGCATCTTTGTATAAATCCTTTTCAGGGAATATCTTTATAAAGAATAAAGGCCATGCTGAGAATCTCCCATGAAGAGATGGACTAGCACAAAACCTGTCGGTAATGTCAGATTCCTACTACTTTACTGTAGGTGACAGCAACACAGGAGAAAAGTAATTTATGGCTCATTTTACTCTGGAATAAACTTACTTCTTATTTGTATGTGTTTAAATGTATTTTAAATGTAACATTTTTTGGCGATAGTGGTCCTTGAAATTAAATTGGTTACATTTGTTGTTTTGTGTTAAATGGTTGGGTTTGTTCCTGTTGAAACAGTACAATCTGGGGGCTGGGTCATTGGGCATTGGTGCTGGGCCACTGAGCACATTAGGGAAGGTGTCCACTTAAAAATCCTCTTTTTGGGTCTTTGGGTGTACCTGCATTTAAAGGGGGCTTAGATGCTTTCCTTGCGTTGAAAGACATCCATGGCTACAATTACTAGGTAATGCCTAATGATGTTGATCCAGGGATTTTATCTGATTGCCATCTGGAGTCGGGAAGGAATTTTTCCCTTTAGGGGCTAATTGGACCATGCCTTGTAAGGGTTTTTTCGCCTTCCTCTGGATCAACACACAGGGATATGTGAGGGAACAGGCTGGTGTTGTACTTTATACTGGTTGAGAATTCAGAACACGGAAATCTGCCTTTCAAAAATTTCTCTTAAAACATACAGTACGTAGAAACAAGGACAACGGTAAAGATGAGACAGGTGCTCAGCGGTCTCCGAGATACGAGAGCTTTCTGCAGAGACGAGGAACCTGAGACCTGACCAGAATACTGACGTCCTCCACCCCGAAATCAGCTACGGAGGTTCCACTGACTAAAGCCTGTCTAGAATTTCTAACTCTTCTTTTTAGCGGTGTCAGGGCGGGTAGCGCAATGGCCAGCCAAGGAGTTAAAATAAGGGGGTGAAAAAAAAAGTCTTGGGAGAAATAGATCTGATAAGATGTGCTGGCATGCGCAAATGTTTACTGAAGCGGCGAGGTCCCCGAAGCCATCCCGCACCTTGGAAATAATGCCTGAATGCCAGTTGCCATGGCAACACACCACGCCACCAGAAGTAGATCTAGAAACAGCAGGGATTAGCCGCACTGGAAACAGTGAGGTGCCGAGCAAAGCACATAGTCGTTTTATTAAAATAATATAGCTCGACATCACACACACACAAAAACCAGCCAGCTCTTCCAGCGAGCGAGAGGTTTATACACACGCCGGACGCACGGCCGGACGAGCTCGGTACATCTGCTGGAGGAGGAGATGGCTGGGACTTCAAAAACATCTTCTTTGTGTAGCACCAGGATCCACAAATTTGGGGAGGGCGCAGAAGATGAGCAGGAACGGAGCCGGAATACCAAATACAATCAGGGCTTTGTAGCAAGCGCAAGTTTTGTTTGTTTTTTTCTTTCTACGAGAATGGTATCTACCACATAGCTATATCAGGGAAATGCTGAAAGAGGAGGTCTGGCCCCATAGAATAGCGCCAAGATTGGTGTTTTGGACAGCAGCACAGGGGATACTAGTGGCAGCTCCAGAAGCAGTGCATCAAAGTGGTTTAGTGGCCTCTGGGAATGTGCTTGTTTCAACAGGGAGTCCTCAGGCTTGGAGAAGGGCTCATCACCCCCCCCCCCCCCAACCCGTCACACACACACACACACACACACACACACACACACACACACACACACACACACACACACACACACACACACACACACACACACACACACACACACACACACACACACACACACACACACACACACACACAATCTCGAAAAAGCAGCTCCAACCCAACTTGACCTTTATGAATGAATTTCCAATTTTATTATGCATATTCTCAGCTCCATAAGCACAGGACAGAGTAGTCACTACTCCTTAAGCAGCACCATGGACAGCAGCACAGAGCAGACTGTTAACTTGTCTAAAGCACCCATTATTCATTGCTGCAAATTTGTTTTATTTCTACCTCTGAAGCACGATGGAGCCAGGTAGGTGGAGACCAGTGGATGGTTTCTTATGAGTCAGAGCAGAGCATAAGTTCAGAGGCCAGTTGTAACACTCATGGGGGTTGATTCACCATAACAAATAGCATGCCTTATCAGAGTTAACATGCCTTACCAGAGTTAACGTGCCTTAGAGATAAAACACCTTATCAGAGTAGAATAGCGAGCACTAAAAACGTATGCCTGCTAATTGGCCATGATGAGAGCTCCACTCGTCCTGCCCTGAGCCCCTGCAGGTCCAATCACTTTAAAGGACATTATCCCTACACTTTGGTTGGCCCAATAGGCTGCCTTTCAAGTTTCCTGTCAAGATGACAGGCAGCCTATTGGGTCAATTAAAGTGCAGGGATGATGCCCTTTAAAGTGATTCGACCCGCAGGGTCTCAGGGCAGGACGAGTGGAGCTTTCGTCACTGCAAATAAGCAGGCATAAGTTTGTAGCACTCGCTATGCTTCTCTGATAAGGCATGTTAACCCCAACAAAGCATGTTAACTCTGATAAGGCATGTAAACTCTGATAAGGCACGCTATTTGTTAATCAACCCTACGATATGCAACAGCTTACTGAAAGCTTCACCCTATTCTCAGCCTGTATATAGCAGTGTAGAGCTGTGGATGATGAAAAGTGTAATGGTGAAGGGCTTTGCCTCTGACACAGGAGACCTGAGTTCAAATCTTGGCTCTTCCTGTTCAGTAAGTCAGCACCTATTCAGTAGGAGACCTTAGGCAAGACTGCTACTGAGTGCGTCCCTAGTGGCTGCAGCTCAAGCACTTTGAGCCCGCCAGGAGAAAAGCACAATATACAGTGGTTTGCAAAAGTATTCGGCTCTCTTGAAGTTTTCCACATTTTGTCACATTACTGCCACAAACATGAATCAATTTTATTGGAATTCCACATGAAAGACCAACACAAAGTGGTGTACATGTGAGAAGTGGAACGAAAATCATACATGATTCCAAACATTTTTTACAAATAAATAACTGCAACGTGGGGTGTGCGTAATTATTCGGCCCCCTTTGATCTAAGTGCAGTCAGTTGCCTATAGACATTGCCTGATGAGTGCTAATGACTAAATAGAGTGCACCTGTGTGTAATATAATATCAGTACAACTACAGCTGATCTGTGATGGCCTCAGAGGTTGTCTAGGAGAATATTGGGAGCAACAACACCGTGAAGTCCAAAGAACACACAAGACAGGTCAGGGATCAAGTTATTGAGAAATTTAAAGCAGGCTTGGGCTACAAAAAGATTTCCAAAGCCTTGAACATCCCACGAAGCACTGTTCAAGCGATCATTCAGAAATGGAAGGAGTATGGCACAGCTGTAAACCTACCAAGACAAGGCCGTCCACCTAAACTCACAGGCTGAACAAGGAGAGCGCTGATCAGAAATGCAGTTAAGAGGCCCGTGGTGACTCTGGATGAGCTGCAGAGATCTACAGCTCAGGTGGGAGACTCTGTTGGCCTTTATGGAAGAGTGGCAAGAAGAAAGGCATTGTTAACAGAAAGCATAAGAAGTCCAGTTTGCAGTTTGCCACAAGCCATGTGGGGGACACAGCAACCATGTGGAAGAAGATGCTCTGGTCAGATGAGACCAAAATGGAACTTTTTGGCCAAAATCCAAACACTATGTGTGGCAGAAAACTAACACTGCATATCACTCTGAACACACCATCCCCACTGTCAAATATGGTGGTGGCAGCATCTCTTCAGCAGGGACAGGGAAGCTGGTCAGAGTTGATGGGAAGATGGATGGAGCCAAATACAGGGCAAACTTGGAAGAAAACCTCTTGGAGACTGAAAAAGACTTGAGACTGGGGCGGAGGTTCACCTTCCAGCAGGACAACAACCCTAAATATAAAGCCTGGGCAACAGTGGAATGGTTTAAAACAAAGCATATCTATGTGTTAGAATGGCCCAGTCAAAGTCCAGATCTAAATCCAATCGAGAATCTGTGGCAAGATCTGAAAACTGCTGTTCACAAATGCTGTCCATCTAATCTGACTGAGCTGGAGCTGTTTTGCAAAGAAGAATGGGCAAGGATTTCAGTCTCTAGATGTGCAAAGCTGGTAGAGACATACCCTAAAAGACTGGCAGCTGTAATTGCAGCAAAAGGTGGTTCAACAAAGTATTGCCTCAGGGGGCAGAATAATTATGCACACACCACTTTGCAGTTATTTATTTGTAAAAAATGTTTGGAATCATGTATGATTTTCGTTCCACTTCTCATGTGTACACCACTTTGTATTGGTCTTTTATGTGGAATTCCAATAAAATTGATTCATGTTTGTGGCAGTAATGTGACAAAATGTGGAAAACTTCAAGGGGGCCGAATACTTTTGCAACCCACTGCAAATGTTATTTATCCCATCTTTCCTCCGGGTAACACACTATGGGCCCGATCCAATTCACTTTTTCTCCTAGGAGATGGTTTTTCATCTTTTATTTAAAATAACTTTTCAGTTCTGCAGTTGAAAAAGTACCAAAAAGTAGACAAAAAAGTACTGTCGAAATTATTCTGAGTATTTTCTGGCTGGCTGGTGGCTTATAAGGCATTTTAATGACAAGGTGTAAAAATCTCAGAGGAGAAAACTTTGTAGAAAAAGTGAATTGCATCGTGCCCATAGTCCCTCTTCTTACTTGGCAGTGGCATACAGTGATATTACATTCAGTAATAGTAGCAGAACTACAGACAGCAGCACACAGAGACTAATTTCAATTCCGCAGATGATGCCCTCGTGGAGGGAAGCATGGGAGAGACTGGTAACTAGCGTTCTTTGCACCTGCCTTGATAAGTCAGCACCCCTGTGTCTGAAGGAACCCTGTGGATTGCTAGAGTAGCATGCAGGACCTAAAATATTAATATATGAGTACTGTAGTGAGATTTCGGTGATAGTGAGCCAATTCTCTCCTACACTTGGAATTCTCAGTGAGCATCTAGACGATTTTATGCACTGTTTGTCTGCCTTGTTAGAGAATTGAGTTATCTGTTTTCTTAAGCTGTAATAGTCCATAGTCAGACAGAGACATAGAATGCACATGCATCTATTGTTACAGAGATGATCATATTTGAGATTCACCAGTTCTTAAATGTACTGCAGAATAGCAACAGCCATGGACAGCAGCAGAGACAGGTTACAGTACCATGGCCAGCAGCACAGAACAGACAGGTTACATTACCATGGCCAGCAGCACAGAACAGACAGGTTACAGTACCATGGATAGCAACAAAGAACAGACGTGCTACAGTACCATGGACAGCAGCACATAACAGGCAGCTTACAGTAGCAAGGACAGCAGCACAGAACATACAGGTTACAGTACCATGCACAGCAGCACAGAACAGACAGGTTACAGTACCATGGACAGCAGCACAGTACAGACAGGTTACAGTGCCATGGACAGCCACACAGTACAGACAGGTTACAGTACCATGGACAGCAGCACAGTACAGACAGGTTACAGTACCATGCACAGCAGCACAGAACAGACAGGTTACAGTACCATGGACAGCAGCACAGTACAGACAGGTTACAGTACCATGGACAGCAGCACAGTACAGACAGGTTACAGTACCATGGACAGCAGCACAGAACAGACAGGCTACAGTACCATGGACAGCAGCACATAACAGGCAGCTTACAGTACCATGGACAGCAGTACAGAACAGACAGGTTACAGTACCATGGACAGCAGCACAGTACAGACAGGTTACAGTACCATGGACAGCAGCACAGTACAGACAGGTTACAGTACCATGGACAGCAGCACAGTACAGACAGGTTACAGTACCATGGACAGCAGCACAGTACAGGCAGCTTACAGTACCATGGACAGCAGTACAGAACAGACAGGTTACAGTACCATGGACAGCAGCACAGAACAGATAGGCTACAGTACCATGGACAGCAGCACAATATACACAGGATATAGTACTGTGTACAGAAGCACAATATATACAATTACAGGACAGGAAGTGACAAATTCATGATATTATTTTCAATAACATTCAGCTGGTGGTCCTAAGGGACTTTTATACATTAGATAGACATATAAGGGGGTTTCAGGAATCTTGGCCATAACTAAGTCACAAAATTGAGA
This sequence comes from Hyperolius riggenbachi, assembly GCF_040937935.1. Taxonomy (NCBI): domain Eukaryota; kingdom Metazoa; phylum Chordata; class Amphibia; order Anura; family Hyperoliidae; genus Hyperolius; species Hyperolius riggenbachi. Next base: position 652,867,949 of record NC_090646.1, read on the forward strand.
CCATAAATGGGCAATGCAAACAACAATGTCTAGCACTTTGGGGATGCTGAAGTAGGTAATTTATTTGGTGGAGGTGCTGGGAAAGATTTGACACAGCCATAGGTGCCCATGTTGCCGATAAAATAGTGGGTGACCTACAATTTTTTGCTACAGATAGTGGGCAGGAAGCTATTTATAGTTGCAGTTTTGTATATATTTAATCGGGCATTGGTTGGGGTAGGGGTGTTACATAGGGTTAAGCATTGGTTGGGGTCAGTTAGGCTTAAGGTAACCATTTACTGTGAAAAATTTCACCTAATGCGATCTTTCGATGCAATTTTTATGATTGAATTGTATAGAAAATTTGCCCTTTATGAAAGCAATCGATAACGAATGATTCTTTGTTCGATTGCTAAATAGGATACATTTTATGCTCAAATTTGAAGAAAGAATCGTTCAGTAAATGCCTTTCGATTAGTTATGATCATTCATATTGCATTGAAAATCGCATTTAGTGAAAATTGTACCGTTAAAAGGCAACTTTAGGAAATGCTTGGGGGATCGGCCAAAGTTAGGTATCCGTTGGGGGAGGGCAGGTGGAATAGGGTTAGGCATCAGTTGGGGGGGTCAGTTAGGTATCCATTGGGGGGTATCGGTTAGAGTTATGGGGTCGGTTAGGGTTATGGTGCCCATACACAGTACAATAAAAATGATTTTTCTCCTTTATTTGACCAAAATGATAAAATCAAATGAAAGTTGAAAAGACCCTTTTTTTTAAACAAACGATTATCCCATTTTTTGTTAAAGTTCCGATCGGACATGTTGGAAAAATGTTTACATTCAATCTAATGGAATGATTGAACACAATTATCTAATCAAAAAGAAATGAAAATATTGGACCATATATGGGCACCATATGGTATCGGTTGAGGGATTACATCGGCCTGCAGTGTATGGGCAAGCAACATATCTCTCTCCGATCAGATTCTATCACAGAGCGATCTGTCTCATGGTCGATCTGCCCATACACCGCTGTATTTACATAGTGGATTTGCATCGTATTCACGCTGCATGCCATGTACACAAGCCCTAAAGGTACATACACACGTCAAGATTTTTCCAAACGAACGGTTGTTTGGACGTTTGAACGTCCGGTCGTTTGGACATCAAATCAGGCATGTGTACAGTCGGTCGTTCAGCTGATAAGACTGGATTTGACCGCCAAACGGATCAGTCAAAACTAGTCTTATCAGCTGAACGACCGATCGTACATACACCCGATTTGATGTCCAAACGACCGGACGTTCAAACGTCCAAACAACTGGTCGATTGGAAAAATGTGACGTGTGTATGAGCCTTAACATGACAGATTTCTGGTTGTATGTGTAACTCAAAGAACAGTGATTTGGAAAAGGCCAATATCCAGCGAATACATGTCCACATCCGCAGTTACATTAACAGTTGAATGAACAAGTTCTCTTCTGTGACTAATACAACAAAACATAACTTCAAACAGCCAAGGCCAGTCCTGCGGCCCCTCTCCACTGCTCAGCCTGCAAGCCATGTATCACGTGGCCATAGAGGAATAGTGCGGACAAAATTGTAATGGTAAATCTAACACGCTCTTTTCAGAGGACCGTGCAGCATGCTGTCACTACTCACCGGCATTGTTTGGCTCCCGTGTAGAGTGTTAATGGCCGCCTGAGCTTCTGCGTGTGATGAATATTTGACAAACGCACATCCTACGGAGGAGAAACACAAGAAAGGGTCACACCAGAGCCAATCACCAATGCTAAATCATCGCATAAAGGCAAAAATACTGTATAGATGAGTTGAGGCTCCTCTGTGGCAGTGCAATGAAGGACATATCTCAATGAGGCAATAAAAAAAGCTCTCTCTAAAAATAGTAGCTGTACTGAAATGACTTATACATGTGACTACTGATAGGTGTGTGTGTGTGTGTGTGTGTGTGTGTGTGTGTGTGTGTGTGTGTGTGTGTGTGTGTGTGTGTGTGTGTGTGTGTGTGTGTGTGTGCGTGCGTGTAGTGTGTGTGTGTGCATGTGTGCGTGTGTGTGTGTGTGTGTGCGTGTGTGTGTGTGTGTGTGGTGTGTGTAGTGTGTGTGTGTGGTGTGTGTAGTGTGTGTGTGTGTGTGTGTGTGTGTGTGTGTGTGTGTGTGTGGTGTGTGTGTGTGTGGTGTGTGAGTGTGTGTGTGTGTGTGTGGTGTGTGTGTGTGGGTGTGGTGTGTGTAGTGTGTGTGTGTGTGTGTGTGGTGTGTGCGTGTGGTGTGTGTGTGGTGTGTGTGTGTGTGTGTGTGTGTGTGTGTGTGTGTGTGTGTGTGTGTGTGTACACACACACACACACACACACATCGCTCCTCATAGCTGTATATGCATCTTGATTCACACACACACACACACACACACACACACACACACACACACCGCTCCGCATAGCTGTATATGCATCTTCATTGACACACACACATATAACACACACACAGAACACACACACAGACAACACACAAACACCGCTCTTCATAGCTGTATATGCAACTTGATTTACACACACACGCATAACACACACACAGACAACACACACACATGGAACACACACACACACATACACAGACAACACACACACACATCACTCCTCATAGCTGTATATGCATCTTGATTCACACACACACACACACACACACACACACACACACACACACACACACCGCTCCTCATAGCTGTATATGCATCTTGATTAACACACACACACACAGACAACACACACACACAGAACACACACACACAGACAACACACACACACACCGCTCTTCATAGCTGTATACGCATCTTGATTGACACACACACACATAACACACACACACAGACAGACAACACACACACACACACACACACACCGCTCCTCATAGCTGTATATGCATCTTGATTGACACACATACACACACACACACACACACAGACAAAACACATACACACACACACACACACACACACACACACACACACAACACACACATCGCTCTTCATAGCTGCATATGCATCTTGATTCACACACACACACACGCACACAGGCAATGTTTTTTTGCTAATATTGTCCATTTACAAATTACAAATTCCCAAAGTCCAGTTTATCTGCTCTGAAAGCTGCCATTGCATTTGATTCAGTTGCTGTAATTCAAATTAAATCTTCTAAAGAGCTCTTCTGAACTGTGTGCATGCTAGAAGCAGAGAGAGAGAGAGAGAGAGATCCTATTTAGCTCAGCTAGGAATGTAGCAAACAGAGGAATGTGAACAAAAAATAATGTTATCTCCTCTTCAGATGCAGATCATAAGCTGAAGGGGCTTTCCAGTGCAGAGCAAACTGCTGTGTTTAACTGTGTGAATGCTGTACTGCAATCTTAATGCTGTATGCAACTTTTTAGAGCAAAGAAGTGCTGAGTTCCAGACCATTTTCTGCTAGGAAAGTGTTTTATAGGTTGAATTTCCTATCCGTGAGGGTCACACTGTAGTCACTTCCTGTCTGAGTCAGAACTGAGTCAGCCACTTACATACCTTTTATTTAACTCTTTCAGGCAGAGAAAGAAAAAAAGGAACACAGCAGTTATTTGTGTGGAAGGCACTGTACATGCACATGTCTATCTCATCATGTCACACGTCACTTCGGGTATCCTTTAAAGCCTACACAGGGGCGTAACAATAGATCCTGCAAGGGTTGCAGCCGTAGGGGGCCCAGAAGCCGCAGGGGGCCTCATGGAGTGAGAAGTTTATTTTCCCTGTCCTGAGAGACTGACAACTAAGGGCGCAAAGAGAAAAAAACTTTCTGCTCTCTGCACAATTGCTGTAATGACTGCATCTGTTCAGCCACGGACTGATAAGGAATCAGGCAAAGATTTGTAGACAGTCCCTAATCAGTGTTCAGCAGGGTCTTGTGCGCAAAGTTCTGCCCCCAACCTCGCAACCCTTCCCCAAGTGCTGTGAACTGTAGTGATGCTTGATGAGTCTGGGCATTGAGAGAAAAACGCTTTCTGCTCTCTGCACAACTGTTCTAATGACTGCATCAGCGCAGTCACTGATAAGCAATCATACATACAACGAAGGTGGGGGGGGGGGCATTTAAAGTTTTGCAGGGGGGGCCCAGTGATTTCTAGTTACACCCCTGAGCCTACAGTCTTCAGTCTGTGCCACACCTCCTTGTGGTGTGAACAACAGGATGATGCAATCCAGGCAGGAGCAGGCATACCTAGAATGTGTGCTGCTTCTAACTTCCTCAAACTTGATATTTCTGGTCATGTGATCAAAAGTTTACCATAAGATGGGATTTTTAGTTCAGGAGCTTCATTCCATCTAAAAACAGAAAACGTTTCGGCGCTCTGATTACCGAGCTGTTAGATGGTGTTTCTGGATGTGTGCCTAGAAATAAGTACTCTGAGTTCACTAACACTTTAATGATTAATCTCAAAATGTAAACAAAGAAAATCAGCCAAACCGTTCCAGGAGATGAGAGTATCTATCAAGAACCACCGCAGTATGCAAATATTTATAAAATCCAACATTTTGTACAATATATTCCTTCTGCATTAACCAGTTATGCCATTGTTCGGCAATGATTGAGCAAGGAGGAATAACATTACATATATTCATGGCAGTGGCGTAGCGAAGGAGCTATGGCCCTCAGTGAAAGTTTTTTACAATGCCCCCCCCCCCTCCCAAGCACTCTATACACAACAATTGATACGGTGCACCAAAACCTGCCAAGGACAACCACAGTGTCAGAGGAGTAAGAAGGGGATAGGGAACAGTTTGTTAATGATTACTACTATATAAGGCATCTATAGGAGTGATTATTACCAGCACAGGACCAATAGATGAGCTAATACTGCAGTTGAGGGAGGGCCCCTCGGCCCTGGTATGGGCGTAACATCTGCACCCCCAATTGCTACGCCCCTGATTCATGGCATACTTGTTACGCACTTTGCACAATATGTCCCTTCACTTTTGTTTATTTTTTATCTCACTTTTTTCCGTTTAAAGCAGATTTCTATTGTAAAATTAAAACCTACATTATCAGCACAGGCAGCAGACGTTGTAACAGAGTAGCAGGAAAAAATGTCTAATGCCTGGTACACACCATGCAATTTCACATCAGAAGGACGTGTCGAGACGATTTTTTCTAACAGGTCTGATCTGATTTCCGATCGTTTTTCTGTTTGATTTTATATTCATTTCTATACCAAATTTTTCAGAAAATTATCGTAAATCACATAAGCTGACCATTTGTGCCATAAATTTCAGGCTTTCTTGTTTATTCACACTCCTTAAAAAAAAACAAAAAAAAACTGCCATGGCAGTTTTCTGTCTTTGCAAATACTGCTAAGAGATTGTGTCATCTACCTCTGTGAACATGGATGCTCTCTAGGAAATAACTGTGGCCTTTTCCTCATTTGTTAGGAGGGCTTCTCTAGTTCACAGTCCTTCCCTTGTCTATAAAACTGTCCTCATCATGAGTTCTGAGGGCCCGTTTCCACTAGCCACCGCGTGCGGCTGCAAGATGCGCGGTGGCACTTCCTGCTCTGCGGGAAAGCAGACGAATCCCTTGAGCCGTGCCATGTACGGCTATGGGATTCGCAGCCAGACGCGCGAAAACTGTGGCCAGTGTCGGCCGAATCGCTAGGGTAGTCGATTCGGCCGGTGGCGCCATAGTTGCCTATGGGAGAGTTTCCCCGTGCGATTTGCCTGCGGGGAAACTCTCCGAATTCGGCCCGGTTTCCGTGCTAGTGGAGACGGGCCCTGACGGATCCTCACTCCAGCGGGAGTCTGCAGCCAAATTGTTAATAATATTTACGCACTCCCCTTCCCTCTCTGCGGTGAGTCATTTGCATGCAGTGATTTAGACAGCAAGATATGGATATAGCAATTAAAACGCATCGATCGGCAGGCTCTGTGACCTTTCTAAGAATCAGTAAATATCTGTCGAGGAAACTACAGTCCCAGTAATTAAAATGATGAAGATGAGGCAGGGAGATGTTTGTTTAGAGGAAGCACGAGTCAGCCGGATGAGAACTTGGTGGAGGATCGATAACTTCACCGGGATATGCCCCTATGACGGGACTATGGGCCATTTTTCCCCATTGAGGTGGCACGAGTTGGTATTCTGCAGGGGCGGCGTTGCTAGCCTCAAAGATCAGTGGCACGTGCTCCGGATCTATTCTGGGGTGCACTGGATGCCCCCAGGCAGTCAGGCAGCGAGCGGCAGTACTCACCTTCGGCCGCTTGGTCTCCAGGTCTGCAGACATCTCTTCTGGGCTTCTACCCCTAATGTTTGAGAAGGAATCAGAAGCTAGAGCTCCTAGCGCCTGATTCTGAGATGCTAGGGGGAGAATCGCCAGCTACAGAGGATGTCTCCAGACTTGGAGAGTGGATGTAGGAGATGAGTAGTTGCTCCCGCTGTGCTACTCTTCTGAGAAGGGGGGTTCGGGGGGAGTAACAGTGAGGATACACAACAATGCATGCTCCCTATGGAGACTCCACAGCACTAGTATGCCCCCTAGAGGCACCATTTGTATTAATGGGGGGGGGGGGGGGGGGCATCATCCAACATTTTTCTGGGCAGGCCTGCTAAGACTGCTGTTAAGTTCATGTAAATCCATGACCACTCCTACATTCTGGTGCGTGGCCACACCCATTTTTCAGCTGGCGTGTCCATAGAGCCCCGGGTTTCTTAGGATCCTCGCAACACCCCTGGTAAGCTGTGTGGAAGGGTGAGCAAAGCACCCTCAGAAGAAAACACAGAGACAACGGGAGTCCAATGGTGTAGTACGTCACATAAAATATAAAAATAAAAATTAGGCAAAATGAATACTCACAAGGGGAGGATGCATAGGGAGCAACCGACCACTGGAAGCAGGTGGAGATGCAAAAACCCAACTCCACGCGGGTACCCAGAGAGGGGGGTGATGGTCTTGAAAAAACAGCAGTAAGGTCCTGACACATGGCATCAGTCACGTGGTGACCAGACTTAACCCTCAAAAGGAGGGAAACAAGCACAGAGGGGGTAAGAGCAGAAAAAGGGGGAGGTGGCTTACCTCAATAATGAAGACAGTAGACACATTCACACGCTAAAACCGATAGGCAGCGCTTGACCAGGGACGATGCTGCTGTTAGGGGAAAGGGGGCATTTGCCCCAGTGCGCCCAACAACTTCCAGTCTCCCTGTGCAGCTGAAATACCAGGTGGTCACCCCCGAACTTCTCCCAGGGTTCCTGCAATATGAAGCTGGGCCACACATGTCTGCACAGTTCCCACAATCCCTTGCATTGCCTATGTCTCGTACCAGGTGGCCATTTATTGGCTAGGAGCTGTCACCTGGTATGATCAGTGGCAGTGCAAGGGATTGTGGGGGCTGTAGTGCGGACGCGTGTGGCTTCCGCATCCCCTATGCAGCACTGTGAGTGAATTGCAACTGTTGTGAAAGTGGTGGACATGCACTGGCCAGATCGGGGGCTAACTTCAGTGATGGTGGGACCCCAGGTTACCTTTGCCCTGTGCAGCTTAAACTGGTCCTGCACCTGACTATACTATTGTTAAGTACTAGAGGTCAAATCCACACACTGGGGGAAGAAAACAACAGAAGGTGAGTGTTGGCTTGGGTTAGTGATGCGGATAGTGCATTATTTTATTAGGGCTGGTTTTGGAAGCTAGAGTACAGGAAGAGGTTTAGTTTAGGAGGTTAGGGGTAGGTGTTGAGAGAAAACACAGTATGCTGAGATTAGGTGTCTATCAAATGCTGTATGTAGGGTGAGGAAGGTAGAGTTAGACATCAGGAATGGATTCACATCGAGGGGGCGTTAGGGTTTGGCCTTAGAAAGCAATTTACATCAGGGCAGGGCTGTCTGCAGTCCACCAGGACCATATCCATGCCAATGTTTAGGATGGACAGAAAAATATGATCTACTTGATGAACCACTGCCCCATCAATTAATCAGAGCTGCGCCAGACATGTGTGAGAACCTCGCCCCTTGAGTACTCCCCTGCATTAGGGGGAGGGGTTTAAGTTGGAGGAAGGTTATGGTTAGGCATTAGGAAGGAAAAGGGCATTATCTGGAGACAGTCAATCAACGGAGAACAGCAACAGAATCCCTGATGAAAGTACCATCACACGGCAGACATCAGAATAATGGTAACAGCATAATACCAATATTCAGGGGAGTATTTGGGTAATATAGAGCCCAGAGCAAACATTGAAATTGGGCCCCCCACTAAAACCAGCATCCTTTCTCCTGTACATGTGTTGTGGTCGCCTGTGTTTTCTAGCATGGAAAATATTACCTTTTTTTGGAAATCTCTTATTTCCTCTCTGACCTGTTTTATAACACTGTGCCAAGTGCACCCTACATACGTAAGTTAGGTAGCCATGTTCACCAGATAATACATCTAAACTGACCTGAGGTTTGAGTGAAGGGGAGGTATGGGGGCAGGCATGGCGGCGCAGCGCAGAGGCAGGTATTGGGGTGCAGCACAGGAGCAGGCATGGCGCTCATAGTGCTGTGGCACACATGGCTCGAGCCATGCCTGCACCCCTCTAGATACGCCTCTGCCAATATTCTATTGGCATTACCAAATGTCCTTTCTGGGATGCTTGTCCCATCTACCTTACATATCCCCAATATGCTTTGCCCTGGATTGTGACTAGAGGCCAATATATGATATCCTTTAAAGCCCAACGTCCACCTCATCTGGAGCAGACCTGGAAGTACTTGGAAACACCCTAAAGACACCACACTTCAGTAAATTGTACTTTGTGGATCATGGCTCGTTGGGTTCCACTTTATCGTGCTTTAAACTGATCTTCTAGAACTAGCCTTGACGTCAGCTGACATCCCTCTCAGACTCTTAATGCTTCAGTTTCAAGCCACAACTCCCCCTCCCCCACCCCTGCCGTACCTGTCCAGGCCACCTGACTACCACACGGGGGCGTAACTACAGATCAAGAGGGCCCCCAGCAAAACTTTCATGGACCCTCCAATGTTTACACCCTTTCCCTTGCCTACCCCTAGTGACCCTCACAGCCTGGGGCCCATCTTGCAGGGGTCCTAAAACAAGTGTGGAGATTGTAATCTTCACACCCATAACAAGTGTCACCCCCAAACACCTGATCTGAAGGATGGACCCCTTTATCAGAGGGAGTTAAGTAGTAGTTGGGCCCCCTTACAGCTCTGCCACCCCCCCCTGCGGTCACAGTGGCTGCTCCCCACTAGTTACGCCCCGGTTACCACACCCTGATCCATTGCTGTTTATGCCTCCATCCTGTAGGTGTCTCTATTACATTATCTATATACCATTCTGTGTATCATTGATTTTTTAGTTCTTGGGCTGTTGTTCATCCCACCTTGTGCTGCTAATGGCTGCCTAACAGAGGCGGAGCTTGAGTTTTCAGCGCCTAGGGACAAAAGTTTTTGCCTCCCCCCCCCCCTCTGGACAACATGGGTGTGGCCATGCATCAGAATATGGTCATGGTCATGGATGGAGTCAAATGTAGAAAGGTGATTAGATAGCCAGATGTGACCTTCCCCCTATAGATAGCTATATGTGCCCCCCTTTTAGATAGCCAAATGTGTCCACTTCCTCTGTGTAGATAGCCAGCTGTGCCCTCCTTTAAATAGCCAGATATGCCCCCCTTCTTCCTATTTAAATAGCCAGATATGCCGCCCTTCTCCCTATTTAAATAGCCAGATATGCCCTCCTTCTGCCTATTTAAATAGCCAGATATGCCCCCCTTCGCCCTAATTAGCCAGATATGCCCCCCTTCTCCCTATTTAGATAGCCAGATGTGCCCCACTTTAGATAGACAGATGTTTCCCGCTTTTTCTGCTGCTGTTAACGCTTCTGCACTCCTCTGCAGAGGGAAGGAGAGAAGCAGGGGCACTTTGGGCAGCCAGTGAGCCGAGTCTCACACACGTAAACGTGCTGTGCGCCCTAACAGTGCTGTGCCCAGGGACATATGTCCCCCACGCCCCCCCATAGCTACGCCTCTGCTGCCTAAATTATCCTGTCTAATAAACCAGTGTTCATTATTTATATTCCCTGACTACATTTAAGAAAATAAAAAAAACCAGTTGTCTTTGTTTGGAAACCAACTTTAGACTAGAAAGTCTTCCTCAATCATCCGTCTTGCCCACCTAGGCATTGTGGTAAACAGAAGCCAGCTGGCACTGTTTTCTTTCTCTTCCTGTAATCTGCTCCTTTCTTGCAGCTTTGGAGCGATTAATTGTTGTATGAATAAAAGTTTGCGCAGTCAATGTTGATTCCAGCTGAGGGAAAGTTTACGGACAAAGAACTTGTCAAGACACATACGTAGATCAGTGGATAAACTCTCATTAAATGTGATTTATCCTGGGGAGGTTTGTCGGATTACAGAATTTGTTTTGTGCTGGGAGACGGAATATTGTTGATCTGACAGTTCCAGGAAGTCTACAAAAATGATTCATTCGGTTAAAGGGGAGAGGGAGCCAGAGACGTTTGTCTACTTATCGTTGTGGTGTCTCTTGATGTAATCCTTCTAGTCAACATAAACCACCATATGGCCGCTGTTTGAAATTTAAAGGGCCCATCCATATACTGAAAACTAAGGTTTAAAGTGGACCTGAACTCTTGCACAAGACAGAAGGAAAACAGAGAGAAATGCACCCTGTATGTATTTAGAGAGTTTAGCCTGTCTAATTCCCCCTCATCTGTGACTAAGCACAAGTTGTAATTTGATCTCTTCAGTTGTTTCAGCTGACTGCCATGGCAGAGAGCTAATTGGTAAACACAGGATGTTAACCCTACGCCCGCTTCCATGAAAGCAGGAAGTAGACCCACTGCAGATGTATTGCAGGATTTGTATCAGCTGTAACAAACAAATGTTTTTTCTGTAAAGGTTGTTATGCTGTTGCTTCTCTTTTAGAGCAGAGAGGAAGTTCTGAGTTCAGGTCCGCTTTAAAAGGTAGCAATACACTTATAAATGGCAATCAGATTTGATATCAGATAGACCCCTGCCAGGCTAAATCTGATCTGAGAGTGATCTATAACTGCCACACACTAGGCATGGATGTTTAAAGGACAATAATACTGAAGAACAACAACAACAACAAAAGTAAAATAAATATTTATAAGTAAAATGCACCAAAAATGTACTTGTCTGCTATGTTGCTGTCACTTACGCAGTGTGTCCATCACTCATCCCCTTAAATTGTAAGCCTTTTTTAGGTCCTCCCTTCCCTTGTATATTCTACATGATCGTGTGCATCTTTCCTATGACTGCCTCGTACTTGTATTACTGAGCTTACCTCACCAGTCCAAATCACATGATCATGTATCTTGTACCCTCTCCCTTCCCTAGTGTATTCTACATGATTGTGTGCTCCTTTCCTATGACTGCCTCCTACTTGTATTACTGGGTCTACCTAACCAGCCCCAAATCACATGATCATGTATCTTGTACCCTCTCCCTTCCCTAGTGTATTCTACATGATTGTGTGCTCCTTTCCTATGACTTCCTCCTACTTGTATTACTAGGCCTACCTAACCAGCCCAAATCACATGATCATGTATCTTGTACCCTCTCCCTTCCCTAGTGTATTCTACATGATCGTGTGCTCCTTTCCTATGACCGCCTCGTACTTGTATTACTGGAACTACCTAACCAGCCCAAATCACATGATCATGTATCTTATACCCTCTCCCTTCCCTAGTGTATTCTACATGATTGTGTGCTCCTTTCCTATGACTGCCTCCTACTTGTATTACTGGGTCTACCTAACCAGCCCCAAATCACATGATCATGTATCTTGTACCCTCTCCCTTCCCTAGTGTATTCTACATGATTGTGTGCTCCTTTCCTATGACTGCCTCCTACTTGTATTACTGGCCCTACCTAACCAGCCCAAATCACATGATCATGTATCTTGTACCCTCTCCCTTCCCTAGTGTATTCTACAAGATCCTGTGCTCCTTTCCTATGACTGCCTCGTACTTGTATTACTGGGCCTACCTAACCAGCCCAAATCACATGATCATGTATCTTGTACCCTCTCCCTTCCCTAGTGTATTGTACATGATAGTGTGCTCCTTTCCTATGACTGCCTCGTACTTGTATTACTGAGCCTATCTAACCAGCCTAAATCACATGATTATGTATCTTGTACCCTCTCCCTTCCCTACTGTATTCTACATGATTGTGTGCTCCTTTCCTATGACTGCCTCGTACTTGTATTACTGGGCCTACCTAACCAGCCCTAATTACATGATCATGTATCTTGTACCCTCTCCCTTCCCTAGTGTATTCTACAAGATCCTGTGCTCCTTTCCTATGACCGCCTCGTACTTGTATCACTGGACCTACCTAACCAGCCCAAATCACATGATCATGTATCTTGTACCCGCTCCCTTCCCTAGTGTATTCTACATGGTCATGTGCTCCTTTCCTATGACTGCATCGTACTTGTATTACTGAGCCTACCTAACCAGCCCAAATCACATGATCATGTATCTTGTGCCCTCTCCCTTCCCTAGTGTATTCTACATGATCGTGTGCTCCTTTCCTATGACTGCCTCGTACTGGTATTACTGGACCTACCTAACCAGCCCAAATCACATGATCATGTATCTTGTACCCTCTCTCTTCCCTAGTGTATTCTACATGGTCATGTGCTCCTATCCTATGACTGCCTCGTACTTGTATTACTGAGCCTACCTAACCAGCCCAAATCACATGATCATGTATCTTGTACCCTCTCCCTTCCCTAGTGTATTCTACATGATTGTGTGCTCCTTTCCTATGACCGCCTCGTACTTGTATTACTGGGCCTACCTAACCAACCCAAATCACATGATCATGTATCTTGTACCCTCTCCCTTCCCTAGTGTATTCTACATGGTCATGTGCTCCTATCCTATGACTGCCTCGTACTTGTATTACTGAGCCTACCTAACCAGCCCAAATCACATGATCATGTATCTTGTACCCTCTCCCTTCCCTAGTGTATTCTACATGATTGTGTGCTCCTTTCCTATGACAGCCTGTACTTGTATTACTAGGCCTACCTAACCAGCCCAAATCACATGATCATGTATCTTGTACCCTCTCCCTTCCCTAGTGTATTCTACATGATCGTGTGCTCCTTTCCTATGACCGCCTCGTACTTGTATTACTGGAACTACCTAACCAGCCCAAATCACATGATCATGTATCTTGTATCCTCTCCCTTCCCTAGTGTATTCTACAAGATCCTGTGCTCCTTTCCTATGACTGCCTCATACTTGTATTACTGGGCCTAGCTAACCAGCCCTAAATCACATGATCATGTATCTTGTACCCTCTCCCGTCCCTAGTGTATTGTACATTATTGTATGCTCCTTTCCTATGACCGCCTCGTACTTGTATTACTGGCCCTACCTAACCATCCCAAATCACATGATCATGTATCTTGTACCCTCTCCCTTCCCTAGTGTATTCTACATGATCGTGTGCTCCTTTCCTATGACTGCCTCATACTTGTATTACTGGGCCTACCTAACCAGCCCAAATCACATGATCATGTATCTTGTACCCTCTCCCTTCCCTAGTGTATTCTACAAGATCCTGTGCTCCTTTCCTATGATCACCTCGTACTTGTATTACTGGCCCTACCTAACCAGCCCAAATCACATGATCATGTATCTTGTACCCGCTCCCTTCCCTAGTGTATTCTACATGATTGTGTGCTCCTTTCCTATGACAGCCTGTACTTGTATTACTGGACCTACCTAACCAGCCCAAATCACATGATCATGTATCTTGTACCCTCTCCCTTCCCTAGTGTAGTCTACATGATCGTGTGCTCCTTTCCTATGACTGCCTCGTACTTGTATTACTGGGCCTACCTAACCATCCCTAATCACATGATCATGTATCTTGTACCCTGTTTGCCTAGCTTTAGCTTTGTCCTATGCTGTATAACCTTGTTAAAGGGAAACTGAAGAGAGAGGTATATGGAGGCTGCCATGTTTATTTCCTTTCAAGCAATACCATGTGCCTGGCAGCCCTGCTGATCCTCTGCCTCTAATACTATTAGCCATAGCCCCTGAACAAGCATGCAACAGATCAGGTGTTTCAGACTTTAAAGTCAGATCTGACAAGACTAGCTGCATGATTGTTTCTGGTGTTATTCAGATACTACTGCAGAGAAATAGACCAGCAGGGCTGCCAGGCAACTGGTATTGATTAAAAGGAAATAAATATGGCAGCCTCCATATACCTCTTACTTCAGTTCCCCTTTAAGTCTGTACTGCTTTGTATCATTGTATGCATTTATTGTCCAGTGCTGCGTAATACATTAACCCTTTATAAATACAATAAATAAGAATAACTTACAGTAGGCTGTAAATAATCTGAAAGATCTGACAGGTTTTGGACTTATCCATTGCCTCATTGGGGGTGATACTTAGTATTTCATTTTTGAACTCCCTGTAAAGGGTCTAGACCAGTGTTCCACAACCCTCTCCTCAAGGCCCACCAACAGTGCATGTTTTGTGGAAATCCACAAAGGTAGTTAATCAGCTCTGTTGAGACACTAATTACCTCACCTGTGATTGTGTGTGGTTTCCTGCAAAACATGTACTGTTGGTGGGCCTAGAAGACAGAGTTGGGGAACTAGGGTCTAGACAAAAATGCTGACCAGCCTCCATACTTGTTTGCACTCTTTTAGCAGTTAGACTAAGCAACCATAGACCCTGAACAAGCATGCAGGTTAGAGGTTTAGTAGCCTTGGTCGGAAATCACGATTTCTGATTCAGACGGAATTCCGATTTCTGCAGATGACGATTTCCAATTTTCGTGGAATTTCTATTTTTGTAATATTTGTAAATAAAGTTACGTCATTTTAAAAAAAAAGTTGTTTTGTAGAATCTGATATATTTTGAGGGCATACGCTATTATTCGGACATCTTCTGTACACTTCAGAATTCTCCGATTGGCCAAATACTTCAGAGTCGAAACATACAGTTAAGTTAATTGGCTCCCCCTGAAATTGACCCTAGACTACAGTACTTACACTACATAATATAGACATATGGCAATGGTAGGGATTAGATTGTGAGCTCCTTTGAGGGACAGTTAGTGACAAGATATATATATATATACTGTACAGCGCTGCGTAATATGTCGGCGCTATATAAATACTAAATAATAATAATAATCAGAGAATGTAGAGGTTTACAGCAGAAATCAGCAGTTTTCGAGTCTTGTGATTGGTCTAAAATTTCTGTGGTGTTCCAATTTTCGTGGCACACATCTGCATGCTTTGATTGGTCCAATACTTCTGAGTCTACTGAGTGGCCTAAAATTTCCGAGTCTCGGTAATGCGGTATTTCCGCGACATTCAGAGATTTGCACTCTGATTTCCAATTCCTGCGTACCGTTGCAGGAAAACGATTTCCGACGGGAAACTCGATCTATCTGAATTCCGTGGCAATTGGGCAGACATTTGGGATTCTGATATCCTTTTTGATGCCAATACTTCTACACTAATAAATGGAGCATTTACGGCAGAAGGTGCAAAACAGACAAAAACAATCCTTGCTGCTCTGATCACCAGAAAGTAGCCTATCACTGCGGCTGCAAGGAAACTGGAAATGTCATAAACTACAAAAATATAAAAGAATCAATGACATGGGTGGTTTAAAAGGAATCCGAAGTGAAAATAAACTTCTGATATAATGATTTGTATGTGTAGTACGGCTAAGAAATAAAACATTAGCAGCAAAGATACGAGTCTAATATTGTTTCCAGTACAGGAAGAGTTAAAGAGGAACTCCAGCCTAAACAAACATACTGTCATTAAGTTACATTAGATATGTTAATTAAAATAGATAGGTTATATAATCTCTTACCCACCCTGTTTTAAAAGAACAGGCAAATGTTTGATTTCATGATGGCAGCCATCTTTTTGGTTGAAAGGAGGTGACAGGGAGCATGAGACACAGTTCCAACTGTCCTGTGTGCTGAGCACATCTCCCAGTTGCTAGGCAACGTGAATAACAACAGGAAATCCCATCATACTCTGCACAGCATCAGGGAAAAAAAGCCCTGGCTTTTTTTTTTTTTTGATGGGTGGAACTTAGCTAAAAATGCAGCTAAAAATGATGCTTTGGTAAGAAAAACAAAGTGCTGATTCTGTGAAACTGTTAAAGAAACAGCAAGCCTTTTCAGTTCTGCTGAGTAGATTTGTAGTCTAGAGGTTCACTTTAAGAAACTCCAGTTATCCATGCAAAAGAGCTTCTCTGACTTTCAAAGTCACAGAGCGCTCTGCCTTCTGAAGCTTATCAGCTCAACTGTCTGTCACTGTATTTTGCTTTTTCTGCAGAGGAAACTTCAAAATGTCATTAGACTGCTCTGTGAACTCATTCAGCATGCTGAGTGTAATGTGTAAACTGTAAATATTAAATGCAATGATGCAATGTTATAAAAAAAAAAAAATATATATATATATATATATATATATATATATATATATATATAACTGAAAATATTATCCGTATTACACAACCAATTCATAATATCATAATTTATTTTTTTTCACATTAGTGTCACTTTAATCCTGGTTAACCAAAGTGGAGGTACCATTAAAAAAATAAATGACTAAATTAAGCAATTTATAAAGTGAAAAGCTAGACTGCAAGAAAACATGAATGGATAATTTATAATGAAAAAAAAGTAATTTTCTACCACTTATGCATGTTTCTAGTGTCAGAGATAAATCATTCTATGCAGTCGTCAGAGTGGAGGGAGAAGTGTGTGAACCACGAGGACCGCGGAGGTGGAGCTATCCAATAGCTGGACCTGTCTGTGATCTCCAAAGAAAGGGGAGGAGCAGTTGCATTTGAGCTGACTTGTGGAGAGGGAAAATGGGAGGGGTTTCTGGGACAAGTTGAGAAGAAGCTTTCTGCTAGTTTTTGTACACCGGTTATTGGTTCTGTCACTTCTCTGTGTGGGGCTTCCATACCTTTGCTGTTTCCATCTGGTCCTCGTAAGATTGTACACTCCTCAATGTTTCCGAAAGCTTCGAATAGCCGGCGGACGTCGTCTTCTGACTGCTGCTTGTTGAGCATACCCACAAAGAGTTTTCTGTCTTCTGGAACAAAATTAAGAGATGCTTACCATATTTTGGTAATCATACTTCATCAGGACATGCAAAAGACAATTTCATCGAAGATCATGTCACACGTATCTGCTATTGTTCTCTAGAGTGGGTGGAGTTTAAAGGGCAACTGAAGCGAGGGGTATATGGAGGCTGCCATATTTATTTTCTTTTAAGCAATACCAGTTGCCCGGCTGTCCTCCGCATCTTTTAGCCATAGACCCTGAACAAGCATGCAACAGATCAGGTGTTTCTGACTTTATTGTCAGATCTGACAAAATAAGCTGAATGCTTGTTTGTGGTGTGATTCAGACACTACTGCAGCCAAATAGATCAGCGGGCTGCCAGGTAAATGGTATTCTTTAAAAGGCAATAAATATGGCAGCCTCTATATCTCTCTCCGAATACAGTCCTGTTTTCTGTAGCACTTTAACAGCCTAGAAACAGTGAGAAACAGCTTGAGATAAGGTTTTACTGCAGAGAAGTCCAAGGGTCATTATTCCTGCTTTGTTTTATAGCTTAAAAGACAGAGTGTGGTTTCCAAACTGCAACTATGACAAAATGCTGCAATGTTATTAAAAATAAAGCTATAGAACTGAAAATAAAAAAATGAGACTCATTTCTTTGCTGCTAATGTTCTATTCGTTATCCGTACTAAACATACAATTCATTATATCATAAGTTGTTTTTGTTCAGGTCTGCTATAAAAGCCAAACTGTACATCAGACTTTCCCAAGATGTAAATTGAACCCTTATTTTTCTGTTTCTGCCGCCGCGCGAAATGCGTTTTTGAAGTACAGGTGATGGTGTAGAAGATAAACACGCCGTATCATTACACACGGCGGCTAAATCTGCAACAGCACAGCAACACCTAATTGCGCTTTCCCTCTCGCCTCTCTTTTTTCCCCTCTCGCAGTGTGATCCGATCAGCGCGCACAATGGAGAGGATTTTCTCATGTGTGCGCCCCCAATGACTTTTCACATCAAATTAAAGCTGGCTCTTTCAAGGCTTCAGAAAGGGTAATTGAAACACTTCTTCAGAATTGCACCGACTTGCGTTCTATCTCCCTCATCTCCGTCTGTATCCGTGACGACGCGCGCAGACAGGCGGCGTAACCAGACCTCACTTAATATTAAAGTGCATGATTAAATGGGATTCGCCCAAAAAAAAAGACAAAGAGCTGAGGGGCTGCCGATTGCTAATCCCTTGTTCGCTGTGCTTAAAAATTCAATTTCTTTCTTTCAAGAGGCGAAAACAGAAGGAAGTGTAGGACGAGGGCGTCTCGATAGCGAGGGGGGGGGTTCTTGTTTTCCCGCGCTCTTACCGACCCAACACTCCCATTGATATGCCGCACGTGACTCCATCCCTGTTCTCTGCAATGTAGCCAGTTCTTGCCGATCGCAATCGCGGGAAACTGGCGAAATATAAGTGCCTCCGCCCCGTACGTTTCACGGTTTATTCATTTATGTCAGGAGGATTTTAGAAAACCTTTGACAAGCAAAGCAATGAGTAGAACCTTTTCTCTGACGCATAACTCTTTCTACTGGTGAGCTGAGCTAATAAATAGCTGTGAACTCTCCCTGTTCTGTATTCAGTGCTGATGTCACCAGCAAGATGGCAGCTCCCATGGCGGCATGAAACCCGCAGCAGAAATTAGCTACTGTGAAAAAGTAAAGATGCCCATTAGAGGTACAATTTGACAGCTGATCAATCATTTGATCCATATTTTCAGATCAATACCATCGGATTGGTTAGCAGGAATTTGGTCATTAAAGGGCACAACCACTTGTTTACAATTGATTACATGGTGATTGGAAACAAACGATCACCGCAGGATTGTATTTATTATTATTAGTTAGTAGTTATATAGTGTTGACATCTTCTGTACAGAGTATATTGTCTTGGGACTATCTGCCCCGCAGCGGAGCTCACAATCTAATCCCTACCACACTCATATGTCCATCGTATCCTACGGCCAATTTTAGGGGGAAGCCAGTTAACTTATTTGCATGTTTTTTGGAAGTGGGAGGAAACAGGAGAGTGACAGGAGGAAACCCACACAAACACCAAAAGAACATACAAACCACATGCAGATAGTGCCCTGGCCAAGATTTGCATCGGGACCCAGTGCTGCAAGGCGAGAGAGCTATCCACTGTCTGCACCACCATTCCCCCCTATTAAACCGAGCACTTTTACACTGCAGTAATACTGCAGTCACTCCCCGTTTTAACCACCCTGGCGTTCTGATTAAATCGCCAGGGCGGCTGCGGGAGGGTTTTTTTTAAATAAAAAAAACACTATTTCATGCAGCCAACTGAAAGTTGGCTGCATGAAAGCCCACTAGAGGGCGCTCCGGAGGCGATCTTCCGATCGCCTCCGGCGCCCAGAATAAACAAGGAAGGCCGCAATGAGCGGCCTTCCTTGTTTTGCTTATATCATCGCCATAGCGACGAGCGGAGTGACGTCATCGACGTCAGCCGACGTCCTGACGTCTGCCGCCTCCGATCCAGCCCTTAGCGCTGGCCGGAACTTTTTGTTCCGGCTACGCTGGGCTCAGGCGGCTGGGGGGACCCTCTTTCGCCGCTGCTCGCGGCGAATCGCCGCAGAGCGGCGGCGATCAGGCAGCACACGCGGCTGGCAAAGTGCTGGCTGCGTGTGCTGCTTTTTATTTCATTAAAATCGGCCCAGCAGGGCCTGAGCGGCAGCCGCTGGCGGTGTTGGACGAGCTGAGCTCGTCCAGACCGCTCAGCTGGTTAAGTTAGCGTGCAAACATGCAATAACCGTCTGCCAAAATGGCCGATAATGACTGTTCGTTCAGTGTGTACAGTAGCTGCCCATTGATCTTGCTCAGGCATCGAGGGTCGTCAAGGATCCGTTGTGCCAGATCCTTAAAGTGTATCTGAACTCATGCACTGGAGCTTGTCTAGTAGTTTCCCCCTGAGCTGCAAGTTATCACAACTGTCATTTGATCTCTCAGCTGTGTTCGTTAGCCTTGGCAGAGCAGCTAATTTGTAAACACAGGATGTTAACCCATTGTCTGCCTCTTCAACCTAATTGCCCCTCCTAAAATGCTGCATCCCTGCGGCTGACATCTCCATAAATCACCCCTAACACCCCCGGCAAAATCCACGACTTTCCTGGTGGTGGATTTTGCTGCCCTAAGGAAGCAGAGCTTTAAGCTGCAGCTCTGCCTCCAAGGGAATCAATCTGCGCGTATCTCCGCCTCTCCCCCGCCCCTCTCAGTGAAGGAAGACTGAGAGGGGCGGGGGAGAGGCGGCGGTCCGCGCTGATGGACACGTGTAGAGGCAGAGCTGCAGCCAAAAGCTCTGCCTCTATACGGAAGCACTCCCCGCAATGTGCCCCAGGGAGTTTGGGGTGATTTATGGAGTTTTCAGCCATGGGGATGCGGCATTTTAGGAGGGGCAATAATGTTAAAGAGGTTTTTAAAGTAAAAACCTCATTTTTTGGAGACTTCAGAGTCTCTTTAAAGTGAATGTTTACCGTTTCAAAAAAGAAAAAGTCAGATACTCACCTAAGGAGAGGGAAGGCTCGGTCCTAATGAGCCTTCCCTCTCCTCTCCCGATGCCCGGTCCCGCACAGGATCCCCCGTGGCAGTATTCGACCAGTCGGTCAAATACTGCCACTTCCGCATGCCGAAGGGATGTTTCGGAAGCCTTCGGGAGCACTCGGGCTCCCGAGGACGGGGCGGCTCCATACTACGCATGCGCGAGCGCCTTCTATGCCGAGCGTACGTAGTATGGAGCGGCCCGTCTTCGGAAGCCCGAGTGCTCCCGAAGACCTCCGAAGTCCCTGAGGCGGCGGACACGAACAGGGGAGCCAGCGCAGCACCGAGGGCACCAGGAGAGGAGAGGGAAGGCTCATTAGGACCGAGCCTTCCCTCTCCTTAGGTGAGTATCTGACTTTTTTTTTTATAGCGGTACCCATTGGCTTTAAAGGTTATTATACTGTTGCTAATCTGTTAGAGCAGAGAGGAAGTTCTGAGTTCAGAAGCGCTTTAATGACCCCTAACCCTAGCAGGTTCGGTTGAAGTGATCTTTCTGCTACCCCCACTCACAGGACTTTGCTCTGTTGTCTGCTGATCGCCACCCTCTCCGCCCCTCTCCATAGCAACAGGACATATTGCTAGCCTGAAGGCTAGCGTTGTGTCTGAATGTCATAGTTCCCCAAATTGTCGCCCGAGGGAACATTTTCCAATCCCTGCAGGGTGAGGATTCTCACAAGTGTGTGTGTGGCTCTACTTCAAGATGCTGATAACGCCACGTTTATTAGGTATGTTTTAAAAAGGTAGTATAAAATTCATGTTTTAATTTACTCTACATGTTTTTTTTTTACCATTTTTTCCTTCAGTTTTTCCTTTTATACAGAAGAGAAGAGGGTCCCGTATTGTGCGCAGACCAGGCGACAGCTGACTACAGACGCGCCGCTATCATGCTAATTCATGCGCTGTCAGTGACTCTGATAAAGGTGGATTCTTTCATTCAATCACGCCTTCCCGGAGACCAAGCTGTAGCGTTAGATTAGGAGGCATTGTGCGATTCAATCACCGTCCAACCACCACCCCCCTCCCACCACCACCACCCGTCAGTCTCTGGTATTCAGCTGGCACACGGCAATCAGCCCCCCCCCCCCCCTCCACACTCCCACCACCCGTCAGTCTCTGGTATTCAGCTGGCACACGGCAATCAGCCCCCCCCACACACTCCCCCCACCCGTCAGTCTCTGGTATTCAGCTGGCACACGGCAATCAGCCCCCCCCCCACACACTCCCACCACCCGTCAGTCTCTGGTATTCAGCTGGCACACGGCAATCAGCCCCCCCCACACACTCCCCCCACCCGTCAGTCTCTGGTATTCAGCTGGCACACGGCAATCAGCCCCCCCCCCCCCCACACACTCCCACCACCCGTCAGTCTCTGGTATTCAGCTGGCACACGGCAATCAGCCCCCCCCACACACTCCCCCCACCCGTCAGTCTCTGGTATTCAGCTGGCACACGGCAATCAGCCCCACCCATCAGTCTCTGGTATTCAGCTGGCACACGGCAATCAGCCCCCCCTCCACACTCCCCCCACCCGTCAGTCTCTGGTATTCAGCTGGCACACGGCAATCAGCCCCACCCATCAGTCTCTGGTATTCAGCTGGCACACGGCAATCAGCCCCACCCATCAGTCTCTGGTATTCAGCTGGCACACGGCAATCAGCAGCCCCTCCCCCCACACTCCCCCCACCCGTCAGTCTCTGGTATTCAGCTGGCACACGGCAATCAGCCCCCCCCCCCTTTCCCGTCAGTCTCTGGTAGTTAGCTGGCACGCCGCAATCCCTGATTTACATTCTTACATTTTTCACAGGTGGTTACACCTTACTGCGGGCAAAGTGCATCACTGTGGAATGTTTGTTGTGTCTTCCAAAGTGATAAGAAACAATACCCTGTCTCCCAAAGTGCACTGGGAGGAAAGGGCTGCATAACTAAATAGCCTAGGCTAAACATCTCTGTGAGGGTGGTGCTACATGTCAATAAACAGCAATATATAGATATAGGAAGTGTCTCTGATGCTAAAACCAGGCGTATTACCCTAAACATAGGTATCCTGTATAATTGACTGCATTCTACTCCAAGTCCCTACAGGGCCTCTTTAAGCATTTTGTTTGAAAGGTACTCACATAGCCACAACAGAAGGGAATAAAGGACAGACGTGAGCTGGAGAAATGTGACCTAGCCATTGTTAATTCCCCACGCATGCCGACGCGTTTCGCCCTCCCAGGCGCGCAGCTTGTTGTGCGGCCATTTTTCATAGCATAATAGCGATGATAGGGCACTCCAGGGCTTCCGATGAAATGGTTCATTAAAACAGTTCTTGAGTTTCTAAAGTCACTCGGTAACACTTTGTAAGGCTCTTGGTACCTTACAGCACCCCGGAGGCTGATCTCAATGAGCCGTGCTCGGCCTCCCCTGTCGCTCCTTATCGCTTTTCAATGGATCCTTCTACTGATGAGCGGCGCTCCGATGCAGGAGCTCGATACTACATTTCCACTTCTCCTTCTCCCCGCCGTCCGCGCTCCCCAAGCAAAGAGCCGGTAATGGAGGCGTCTGATGGGACGGAACTATGCACACAAAATAACAGCAATCTATTACAGATAACGCCAACCCATCTTAACACCCCCCCCCCCCCCCCCCCGATGCTTCTGGTGCTGTTCTGAGGGATGTGATGAGTTCCCGGTTTCTAAACTCAAATACAGAAGATAAAAAGGATACAAAAGGAAGATTTGGCCGTTTACGACGGCAGGAGCTGCGTTTTTCATGTGGCAATCACTGGCCAGTGCCTGGGGCGGCGGGGTCAGGGGGAGGTAGAGTAACAGTACATTTTTGTAATACTGTCTTTAGGTTTTTATTTCATCAGCTGTAGACATTTGTGGATTAATTTAGCATTGGAGTCCTAGGAGGAATAACGCTCTAGCTGCTGATTAGTTATGGTCACGTCTAGGAGAACTCATGGGGAAGCATGTGATGTGTTTGATCAGCAAATAAATTTGCAAAGCTCAGATTTGCTGTGATCACACCCTGCTTTAGCACATGATCATGACTAGCAAATCAGAGACTTACATATCTATCACCTGACCAAACTGATCACATGCTTCTCCATGACTTCTCCTAGACAGGACAAGCATTACTACAGCTGCTGAAGAGGATTATCTGATGGCATTTAGATCATTGGTGCATGATATGGGACAATGGCCTCAATTCACTAAGCTTTATCAAACACTTTATTAAACGTTTGATAATTTACCTCATGAGTAAAATCTAATTTTGAATTCACTAAGGTGTTATAGATTTATTGAACCTTTTATCGATAACACATCTCATAAATTCATAACACCTTAGTGAATTCAAAAATTAGATTATACTCATGAGGTAACGTTTGATAAAGCTTAGTGAATTGAGGCCTATCCACACCTTGACATGGAAGATCCTCACTCTGAGACACATTGGGTCATCCAGGAGCTAGTCTTCCAACTCATGAGAAGCAAATGATTTGTGGCGGAGGGTCTGTTAGGGTTAGGAATCGGGATAAGGGAGGACTCTGGTGAGGATAGGGTTAGGTTTGTTTTTAGTTATCTGTGGTTTTTGTAGCAGGAGGAGACAGCTAGGGTCAGGCATTGGTAAGGGGGAGGGCTCGTGTGAGGCTAGGGTTAGGTTTTGTTCTAATTATCAGTGGATTTTGTGGTGGTGGTGCAGTAGCATAGCTACAATTCATGGGGCCCCAAGCGAAACTTTAATAGGCCCCCCCCCCAATGTTCATACCCCTTCCCTTGCATTCCATTGGTGCCCTTTACAGCCTGGGGATCCATATCACAAGGGTCATAAACAAGTGTGGCCATATCATCTTCACACCCATAACAAGTGTAGCCACAAAAACACCTGATCTGCAGTATAGTCCCCTGTATCAGCGGAAAGTAAGGTTAGTAGTTGGGGCCCCCCACAGCTCTGGGCCCCCTGTAATTGCAGGGTCTGCTCCCCCATAGTTACGCTCATGTAGATATGACAGTTATAGTTAGCGATCAGTAGAGGAAGGCTTTGTGTGAAAACAGAGCAGGGGCGTAACTAGAAATCAGCGGGCCCCCAGATGGCCCAATGAATTTGGATAACACCCCCCCCCCCCGGGCCCGCAGAGGGGCCGTTTTGGTCGGTAGGAGGGGTCGCAGCATAAGGGGAGAGCATGGCCACACATCGGTGGGGAGGTGGGACACCCCCCCCCCCCCCCCCCTTGGGCTCTCTCCTCAGCGCTCTTCTCCAGCATCAATCAGTGGCAGCAGACAGTGGGCAGTAACACATCTCCATCCGCTGCAGAGGTCCAATCTCAATGTGCCTCACGCTACTTCCTGTTTAAACAGGAAGTAGCGTCAGACACTTACAGAGCGGAAACTCCAGCGCGTGGAACGCATGAAGGTATGTCTTCCTGCCCGCTAAATTGCACCCAGGGCGAGGGTGTAAAAATTGTACCCCCTTCCCCCCACCCCCGTAGACTCTAAGAACCCTTACTCTTTAGGGACAGTCACACAGTCACAAGTAGATCTGCCTACTTACTAGTGACCAGCCGCTCATCCAGGAGGATGCAGGGACCAGGAAAACACACAGGCGAAGAGAGCCCGGAAAGCCAACTCCTCCATGGGCGCCGTGTACTGACAGCCTGCAGTACCGCTAGGGACAACAGGTGTCATCACGCAGTGGTGACGTGATGATGACGTGACATCTGACGCAGGCAGCCTGGGAGGAGTCAAGGAAGGTGATCAAGCTGGTAATCTTCTTCCCTTTGGCTGCATCGCGCGTCACCAGCTCCCTAGCGGTTATGCCCTTCTGCCTGTGCCCCCCCTTCTTCTACTTGCCGGTCTGCGCCCAGTGCGGTCGCCCTGCCCGCACTGCCCAAGAAACAGCCTTGCTGACTATAATGAAATATCTGTCATTTTACAGACATTCCACTAGCGGCTTTTTCCGGTGCCCAAATTACTGCGATACTCAAATGCGCATGGGGTTGGTTAATGTTTTCAGGGAGAGGATAAGTTTATTCCACTAGGAAGACTAGAGACATTATAATGAAGATCAAAATGGATTCTTATTATCAGCATTTTTTTTCACTTTTAATTGAAAACATTATGTAAATCCTAGGACCCTGGCATTACATAGCAGGAGTGCGGACCACCTAACCAGCCTGCTGCGACCACCTCGGCCGCGTGTCGTACCTCGCAATGCTTGCTGTAGCCGTACAAAAAAAGAATCCTGCACATCATATTTCGCAAAGAGCACGTTTAGCTGATGGCGACAGAGCATTTTATATTTCTGACTTTCAGCTGTAATCACAGCCGGTAAATAAAGCTATACATTTTCCGAGTGCCGCGTTCGCCGTCGCGGGAATGAATTGTGCCAGCCGGCGTCACCTCTTGTCCCCTCCCAAATTGATAGGCAGTCAGGTGAAATGATGAAAGGAGAGGGAAATGAAAAGGTTTCTGGGGCTGGAAACTTAATTATGGCTCCTCCCCCGGCTCGCCGTGTCACTTTTTCTGTACCGCCAGCGCCTCCGCGCAGAGTTACCGCCGCGCCCCGCAGGAAAGCCCATAATAACCGAAAGTACAAAGTGTCAAAAGGAATTTTTCAAGCTTTGACAGCTCATACATTACAGTTCGTCGGCTTCTTCTGGGGCTCTGCTTAAAATGAATAGGCAGTCAAATCTATATTTTCTCTCCTTTGTCTCCTGACGCTGCCGCGCACAGCTTAAGGGCTTCAAGCGCGGCGAAGGGTCGTGTATTATCTCCCACGCCGGTGATAATCTATAACCGTCTCTGCGGCCGCTTCCAGGCTAACATGAGACTATTCGCCGGGGTTGCTAGGTGCCGGGGCTGCGTTCAATCCACGCGTTTGATGATAGCCCTTTTCAACTAACGGTACATCTGGATCTAGAAAAAAATGTATAAATAAAAAAAAAAAAGTTTTCAGATAAGCAGCTGTTGGAATACACAGAAGTCGGGATTAGAATGAGTCCAGATGTTGTGCAGAAAGGAGTAATTATTATTTTAGGACTACTCCACATTTATTAACCCTTAAAGCGGACCCGAGATGAAAAACTATAACAAGTAACTTGCCTATATATCTTATCTAAAGTTTAGATAGTTTACACAGCAAATCTAGCTGCAAACTGCTTTAATAGAATAAGAATATTTCTTCCTGTGATACAATGACAGCAGCCATGTTGTTTGTAAACATTACACAGAGGCAGGCTTATCTGCATCTTGAGCAAAAAAAACTAATCCTCCCTCCTCCCCTCTGCCTCTGAAATCTCTGGCTAGTAATACCTCCCCCTCCTCCTGCTCAGACTGAGCTCCCATGAACCCTTGCTACTGTCTGAAAGTGCCTTGGCTCTCTGAAAATCTGTGGGCGTGGCTTGTTTAGTTTATAAGGAATTAGAGTATTAAAACAAAAACAAAAAAGTATTTGGCTTGAGGAATGCCCTATAAACAATAGGAAAGGAACACAATTGTGCAATGAGTAAAAGTTCATCTTGGATCCACTTTAAGCTTCCAGATACAGTAAAACTTTATTTGGCTGCAGGGCTGAATTTCTCCTGCTGCTGGGAGCCTGTTAGGGTATCCAGAGTGGGCGGCAGGGAGCTTTTTATACATACCTGTCCGGGCGGCTGGATTGGATTCTTCCTCCTCCACTGCGGCTGTGCTCCCGACATGTCTTCTCGGTTCCAACCACATGATATGACATGAGATCCGGATCCAGGAGACTGTGTCAGCATCACAGCACCACCTGGTGTTGGAAGAGGGGTTTTGAAAGAGTTTCTGATTGCTCTTCAATACCGCTATTTAAAAAGGTGCCTATGGCGGCGCACAAACTTCCACCGCTAGCGTGTGCACCCAAATTTCCTGCTACACCAAAAACTGCCTCCCCAGTGCCCCATAGCAGCAATTACCATTGCGGTTTATAGGATAGCTGATAAGTGACGGTTACAGCGGCACCAAATTAAATGCTCCGCCTGATTTACCACCGCAGCAGCTGAATCCATAGACAACAGGAAGAAGGCCGCACAGCGGTTTCATTCACATTTTAAAGCAAATCAGTAATGAAATTAACAAAAAAGGGTAGATACTTACCTAAGGAGAGGGAAGGCTCTGAATCCTATAGAGCCTTCCCGTTGCTGTCACGTTCCCTGCATTCCACCGATTTTCCTGGTTCAAATATTCTTTCTCCAGGAGCCCTCCAAAAGCTTAAGAAGCACTCATGTCCTTGAATGTTTCAGAAAAGGTGTGGCTCCCTATTGCACATGTGCACACGAGAATGCACTTACACATGCACAGTTATGGATGCGAGTGCTCAGAGTCAGATTTACTATAAGGCACTGTAGGCATGTGTCTACAGGTGCCTGATGATGGAAAGGCAGGTCACTCCCATCCCCGAGTGTGCGCCTCCCTCCTTCCTTCCCTATGCAGAATCCCGAGCAGAGTGTAAATAAGAGGCTACTCACCCAACTCTCAGCATTCCACTGACCAGATCTCCCTTCAGTCAGGGGGCAACTTAATACTGAGTATAACTCTGGCTATCTGATACCATACCTCCCAACTTTTTGAGATAAGAAAGAGGGACCCTTAAGCCACTCCTCTGCCACACCCCTGATCACCCCCAAACACACCCCTAGTCACGCATGCCATAAAGATTTCAAAAGATAAAATGTGTTGTTTTCTAATTCAACTTACAGCGTTCCTTTCTCTCCTGCTCTTTTTCCATTGTATTAACACTTGAAAACAAGAAATATATCCATTTAAAGGATGGAAATAAAGTTTAGAGTCAATTAAACCGATTTTTTAGTAGATAAAATACAACTATTTACATGGATCTGTACATCAGTCCTGAAAGAGGGACAAAGGAGAAGGAAAGAGGGACAGAGAGACAGAGGGACAGGGCTCCCAAAGAGGGACTGTCTCTCCAAAAGAGCTATGTGATACTAAGGGGTACCTGTAGCTACCTATGATGGGCAAGGGAAGTAAGGGAGAAGTGACAGCTGGGTCAGCCGGGACACTTGCGGTGCAGTTTGGTGGGGGGTTTGTAGGTTAAAGAGAACCTGTACTGAGTAAAATTATTTAAAATAAACACATGAGGTAACTTCAAATGAACATTACATAGTTACCTCACCATCAGTTCCTCTCAGAAGCTCACCATTTTCTTCTTACAGTGATCCCTTCCAGTTCTGACAACATTTTGTCAGATCTGAAATATATCAGTTGCTGTCAGTAAAATATCAGTTGCTGTCAGTTATAGCTGAGTGGACAACTGATATGCCCGGTAATGTCCATGTTTCCCTGTGGCTCAAGTGGGAGATGTTACAGTTTAACAGTGTGCTGACCAGAAAGCTGTTATGGTGTAATGGCCATTTTCAAAATGGAGGACGGGGAATTCCCTTGGTCACAGTGGACAAACCGGACGTGGGAAAGGAAAAAGAGATTGAGGAGTAGATTACACGAGTGGTAAGTATGACTTGCGTATGTTTATTTTGACTTTAATTTTCAGTTCAGGTTTTCTTTAAGGGAGTATGAAGTCCAGGGTGCCAGGACATCTGTGCCTATAGGCTCCTGTGAGGTAAATCCAGGCCTGCGAATGCTTCCGAGGATCCCACAAGGCGTATTTCACCAGTTGATTGAATACGTGCAACCGGGGGTGACAGCAGAGCAGGCACATGCTTTGGGCCCAATGGGCATTAAATGGCCCATCTGCCTCTTTCTTCAACCTCTCCCCACCTCAGCTTACCGAAAGGGGGCGGCAAATCTACTACCTTGCCTAGGAACCCATTACATCTCCATCCATCTCTGGATGACATCACTGCAACGAGGGTTCCATGAGAGGAGCAGGAGGCTCTATATTGCGGTCAGAATTCGCCATGTGCAGTTTTATGATTAGTCAGGCTCTAAACGATTGTCGGACACACCAGACGGAACCTGGTGAGATTTTCGTTCTGTGCGGTAACCGTTCCTTCCTTGGCCGTGGATTGCGAGAGAAAGGTTTATGGCAGCTATTCACAGCGCCTGACACCTCTTACTAGGAAGAGACGGTGAGACGCGCGACCAATACGAGTCTTCCGGGAGCGCCAAGAATGGCGCATATTAAATGACTTGTTCATTAAGCCCTAATAATGCCAACTGGGCAGCAAAGAGCGCAGTCTCCAATCAAATGTTAATGAATACCTTCCCAATTCCTGCTGCAGCACCTCATTAAATATTTACCTTACGAGCCCACATGTGCTTACATTTTATTAAAATATGTGTCACTTAATGGTGAGGCAGAGCGAGGAACTCTGTGCTGGATGAAAGTGCCGGCGTTCTCATTGGACGAGGAATTGAGGCGAGCCAGAGGTCATGTTTGTTTGTTTTATTATAGCGTAAGGCTGGGGAGGGGCACCCTATTCATTGTCTTAGAGCTTATAGACAGTTTCCAAGGTGACAACTGGTCAGTGCCGGATCATTCACAGGGCAAACCTAGGCAGCTGCCTACGGCCTAAAGAGGAGGCGGAAATATC
Organism: Hyperolius riggenbachi; assembly: GCF_040937935.1. Classification (NCBI taxonomy): domain Eukaryota; kingdom Metazoa; phylum Chordata; class Amphibia; order Anura; family Hyperoliidae; genus Hyperolius; species Hyperolius riggenbachi. The sequence goes on from NC_090646.1 coordinate 652,898,179, forward strand.
ACAATCTCTGTTTTGTTCATGTTAAGTTTAAAGAGGAACTCCAGTGAAAATAATGTAATAAAAAAGTGCTTCATTTTTTTACAATAATTATGTATAAATGATTTAGTCAGTGTTTGACCATTGTACAATCTTTCCTCTCCCTGATTTACATTCTGACATTTATCACACGGTGACATTTTTACTGCTGGTAGGTGATGTCAGTGGAAGGAGATGCTGCAGCTTTTTCGACAGTTGGAAACAGCTGTTATTTCCCACAATGCAACAAGGCTCCCACAGTGTGATGTCAGAACCATGGTCCTGACATCACACTGTGGGAGGGGTTTCACCACAATATCAGCCATATAGAGCCCCCTGATGATCCGTTTGAGAAAAGGAATAGATTTTTCCTTTGAAAGGGGGTATCGGCTACTGATTGGTATGAAGTTCAATTCTTAGTCACAGTTTCTCTTTGCCAGCATATCCAGTTATATCAGTTTGAATTCAAATGTGCCTCTAGTATATAAAAGGACTGTCATCATTTGATATAACTGGCACAGGGCCCTGCCAGATAGTGGTGTGTGAGGCCTCCGGTGTGCGTCAGTGTTGGGTCCACAGACGACCAATTTGGATTGGATGACCAGCCATTTTTTGCATAGGCGTGAGCTGGGTGATTCCACAGAGCCTCCAGTTTATGGTTTGTGTGGAAGAAGGAAAATAAATTGTGTGTCATCATGTGTGTTCATCATGCCGGTCTGTTTTTAATGGGGATTTTATATGGGTGTGAAACTTGTTGTGGGTAATCCAAAGCTCCTTAACCACTTCAGTCTATCTGGACGGATATATTTGTCCAGATAGGCTGCACTAACTGCCGCTGGCCCTGCGCGCTCCCGCCGCCTTCCGCTTTCCCCCGGAGATCAATGAATGGGAACAAAGTTCCCATTCATTGATCTGTGTCTCTGTATGAAAAATAGACGGCTTCTCTGAAAAGCCGCGATTTTTCCAAGTGTCACGTCATCCCTGCAGTTCCAGTAAGCGAGAGCTCTCGCTTACAGGATGAGTAACCAAAAGAATCACTGTGGCCATCTTGTGGCCAAATAGTAAAACTACATCTACATATATATATTTTTTTAAATATACACAATTACATTTAAAAGTATCTGTTTACCTCCCCCCTCCCAAAAAATCCAAATTACATTTTAAATAAAAACAATTACAACAAAAAAAACAAACAAACAACATAAATTGTTACCTTAGGGTCTGATTTTTTTTTAATATGCATGTCTAGAGAGTATATTACTATATTTTTTTTTAAATTATAAGCTTGTAAATAGTGATGGACGCAAATTGAAAAAAATGCACCTTTATTTCCAAATAAAATATTGATGCCATACATTGTTATAGGGGCATAGTTTAAATGGTGGGACAAATGGGCAAATAAAATACGTAGGTTTTCATTATGGTAGCATGTATTATTTTAAAGCTGTAATGGCTGAGAACTGAGAAATAATGTAGTTTTTCCATTTTTTTCTTAATATTTCCGTTAAAATGCATTTAGAAAAAAATAATACTTAGCAAAATGTACCACCCGAAGAAAGCCTAATTGATGGCGGAAAAAAACAAGATATAGATCAGTTCATTGTGATTAGTAGTGATAAAGTTATTAGCGAATGAATGGGAGGTGAACATTGCTCAGATACATAAGGTGAAAAAACACTGAAGGCTAAAGTCGTTAACTAATAAACTCAGCTTATGCACATGCAGCAACTCTGTTTTTTTGTCTGATATTGCAATGATGTTCTATAGTACCGGAGTGGCTCTTTTGATAAGTGGTGCAGGCTGAGAGGTTTAAGAGGGGTGGCTGCTCACATACTAATGTGTATGCTGTAACAAAGAAATGTTTTTCTTTAAAGGTTATTATGCTGTTGCTTATCTTTTAGAGCAGAGGGGAAGTTTTGACTTCAGGTCCGCTTAAAGAGAAACTCAGACCAAAAACTGAACTTTATCCCAATCAGTAGCTGATACATGAAAAATCTATTCCTTTTCATAAACAGACCATTAGGGGGCGCTGTATGACTGATATTGGGGTGAAACCCCTCCCACAAGCAACCCCTCCCACAAGAAAAGTTCGAATTTTTGTCAGTTTCCTGTCTTAGAACCTTGTTGCATTGTGGGAAATAGCTGTTTACAGCTGTTTCCAACTGCCAAAAACCATGCAGCAGCTACATCACCTGCCAACAGTAAAATGTTCACTGGAGTTCCTCTACTAAAAATTGTACCATTAGTGGGCGCCCTAATAATGTTAGGCAATTGGTCAATTCTGCATCGGACCTGTAGATTGCATTACTAAGGAGAAGTATATAAATATACGAAAGACAATACGTAGAAGACGCAAGCCCTCCCCCCGCTCTTGGCTCATCGCCTGGGCGCGCGCCGGGCCACACTCGGATGAATAAATCTGCCTAGTAATGCCATCTTCGTATCATTGCATCTTCCATAGCGTGACTCACACTTGTGACGCTCCAATGGCCTGGCGGAGGGAGACTAAGCGCATAAAATGGCTCATTTTGGTAGCGTGTGACATATTTAATCCCGCGCGATGGGTCATTGTGTACGCTGCTGCATGCGCTGTTGAGTCACACCTGAATATTCCCACCACGGTGAATGGGCTATTGAGAAAGACCTGAGGCAGCAAACCACAGGCAGGCGACAGGCTGAGCCAAAGCTCGTTACTACAACACAATCCAGATCTGAGCAACGTACGAGGCTCTGCTGCAAGGACATCAGAGGTGCCCATTCCTCCCAATATTAGGAGATAAGAAAGAAGGACACTTAAGCCACACCCCTGATCAGGCCCCCAACACACCCCCTAGTCACGCATGCCATAAAGATGTCATAAGGAAAATACGTTGCTTTACAATTCAAACCACACTGGTCCTTTCTATCCTGGTTCATTTTCCTTCATAATAACACATAAAAATAAGAAATATATCAACTTAAAGGATGGGAATAAAGTTTAGAGTCAAACACATTTTTCAGTAGAAAAACACATATTTACATAGATCTGTACACCAGTCATGAAAGAGGGACAAATGAGGAGGAAAGAGGGACAGAGGGACTGTCCCTCCAAAAGAGGGACAGTTGGGGGGAGCTATGGAGATGCCTGCCAAGGGGACTGAGAGCACGCGGCGTGTCTGTGGAACTACAAGTCCCAGCATGCCCCGGGTGCAGGGACAGACTGCTGGAATAGGGCAGCTGGAGCCGCTTACAAAAAAAAAATGAGATTTCCACAGATGATGCCTTACTGGTATAATAAGTATAGGTCAGCCTTTTTATTTTATTTTGATAACTCTTTCCAAGGTTGGAGAACACTGGAGAACAACGGTGACCAGGAGCCAGAGCAGGATCATCCACCAGGCAACCTAGGCAGGTGCCTGGGGCCTAGTGGGTGTCAAGGGGCGCACCAGCCATTAGGCATTAGGTTGGGGAGTTTGTTGCGGACAGTTAGAGGTGTACATTTGAAAACGCTGCATGCTAATTTGGGTATGGCAAAGACTGAAAAAAAAATTCAGTGAAAGGCGCACAAAATAGTAGTAAGGGTAATACCGCATATACAGGTAAATTTACTGGTATTCTACTACTTATTTAATATAGTGAAATATTGGTGATGTTTTCTGATATTTCACTATGACCTAACCTCTCCCTACTCTCACATAGAACCCTCCCACCGGGGCAAATAACCCTCCCCGGGCAACTAATAACCCCTCTGGGCATCTGATAACCCCCCTGGGCAATTAATAACCCTCCGCGGGCAACTAATAACCCTCCTGGGCAACTAATAACCCCCTGGGCAACTAATAACCCCCTGGACAACTAATAACCCCCCAGTGGGCAACTAATAATCTCCATGGGCAACTAATAACCCCCCTTGGACCACTAATAACTACACCCCCTAGTAAGCAACTAATTATCCCCCATGGCAGGCAACTAATAACCCCCCCCAGTAAGCAATACCACCCCCCTGACCACTAATGACACCACCCCTTGGTGGGCAACTAATAACCCCCCTGGTGGGCAACTAATAACCCCTTCCTCCCCCGAACCAAACGTCAAACCCCCTGGTGGGAAACTAAGACCCCCCCCCCCCCCAATGGGCAACTAATAACCCCTCTAACAGTCAACTAATAACCCCCTTCCCCTCGGACCATTAAATATGCCACCTCCTGGTGGGCAGTGGGCAACTAATAACTCCCCTCCCCCGCAGTAGCAAGCACATTAAGCCCAGGAAACAGGTATTCTCTCCACCACTCTGCTTCTAAACACTTGCATACACTTCTCATTCTGACTGATATTAGAATTCGGCCACTCTTTGCTGCTCGATACATTATTGCTTCTCTCTTTTATATCAGGCAAACAGTACACTTACTTAGGCCTTGTTCACATCTAAAATCAAAACTACAAACGCAAGCGTTTTGCGATTTTGTGCACGATTTTCCTGCGCGCTGCGTTTTTTTAAAAAGTTCTTTTCTAAAGGGCTTTGGCAGATCGATTTTTTTTAATTCACTCCCTGAGGCAAGTCAGGAAGTGAACTCTTTGACCCGGAAAATAATAAATACAAGTTATTTATTCTTACAATCGTGAACGCAATCTCCGCACCAAGCGATTTTTGTGAGCATTTAGTGTTCTTCCTATCCCTTCCATTAGACCAAAATCACCCCAAAAATGGTACAGGCACCTCTTTGTGGAGCGCAAAGCGGATGAAACGCACTGATATGAAGCTTCTCATAGAGATTCATTGCACAAGCGTTTTGTGGGCGATTTTGAAAATCGCCAGCGCTTGAAAAAAGGCCGAAAACGCCCTTCAAGTTGTGCGTATTTTTCCATGCATGGCAAAACAAGCACCATCACCATGGCCATTGTAGTTCCACTCTTGAGTCGCTCGCTGTTTACATTTGTGTGCATTCCCAGTTTGGCTTTCTTCCCCGCAATTTTAAACCGGACGGCTTTCTGATTTTTCTCTGCATGGCCGCCATTGCGAAGGCAAAACAGGAATCACATGGCAGAACGCCTTGTCATGTGTTCTCACGACCTCAGAGTTACCCGTGCACAGGCCTGTGTTGTAGGCCCCTCTCCCTTTCATCACACAACATTTCGCACCCTTGAAAAACGATCGGGAAGCGCGGCGTGATAAAGAGTGTTGTTCTGGCCGAATCATCCGCACATAACTGCCCTTTAATATAATCACAGCGAGGAGGAAGGCCGGGGTGCGCGTCTGACACGTTCAGGAGGGCGGCAGAAGAATCATGAGCGGGTTCGCTGCCCCGTGGTGAAATGCGATCATCTCGCAGTAAAGAGCGCGGCGATGAAATATTCGCGGCGTCCACTTTAACTCTAACACGGGGACATTATGTCCAGAGGCTCTTTGTAATTGAATTACTGGCTTTCTCTGCATACTGGAAGCAGAGGCCAGGCCATTGCCTTCAAGTCGCCATCTTTCCCCGGCGCTACGAAACACAAGCGGCTCGCGGATCCCCAATAATTCAATTAGACGAAAGCCTTGGGGTGTTGGGATTCGCTGCGTACTCCGTTCTAGGGTGTGTGGTAAAAAAATAATAATAAAATAAGACAATGCATCATAAAAGTAATGATTGCTGAAGGGGGTCTGTGAACATGTTGCCGGGTCATGTATCAGTGACTGTTGACTGCCGTAGAAGAGGAAATTACGCCATTCGGCTAACAGTCAGTGTTGTGCGATGCAGAGTGGCGGTGAGGCAGGTTTTAAGCCGGCTGAAGGGGGGAGATTGAGATCGGCGTGACATGATTACCGCAGGTTAGTAAAGATGGTTGCGCTTCGGGGGAATAGTGGAGATGGAGAGGTCTGACAATGGAGGCGGCGGTTTCAGAAGAGAGCTAAGATATGATGAAGTGATGATAAGGCGGACTTGGGCTGCAGTAAGTCATTACGGGTGATGGACAGGACTGTATGTCAAAATGTCACACGTGTGTATAAAGGGAGACAGCTGCTGGGCTGCCATGCCCCTCCTCTGACTCTAAAGGGAAAGATTAGAAAAAAATCGCCATATATGGAAATACATGTTACACAAGACATTTTGCAATTCCACGCCATTAAAGAGACACTGAAGGGGAAAAAAATGCTGATATAATGATTTGTATGTGTAGCACAGCTAAGAAATAAAAACATTAGGAGCAGAGACATAAGTCTAATATTGTTTCCAGTACAGGAAGAGTTAAGAAACTCCAGTTGTTATCTATGCAGAAGAGCCATTGAGCTCCACGACTGTCAAAGTCGCAGAGAGCTCTGTCTTCTGAAGCTTGTTATCTCAAATGTCAGTCATTGTATTTTCTTTTTCTCTCCAGAGGACAGGTCAATAGTTCATTTGCCTGCTCTGTAAAAACATTTAGAATGCTGAGTAGTGTGTAAACTGCAAATATTAGAGAAGGATGCAATGTTATAAAAAAAACACTATATAACTGAAAATAAAAATATGAGAATATTTTCTTTGCTACTAATGTTCTAGTAATTATCCGTACTACACAAACAATTCATGATATCATATTTTGTTTTCGCTTTTATTTAGCCTCCCATCTGAAAGAGACTTAACTGGTGCAATATTGGGAAGTTAAGGTATTAAAAGAGGTGAAAAGTTAAAATATTTTTGGATGGAGCACCCCTTGAGCAACATTTATTTGGATGTACCCCCCCTCCCCCCGATGCAGTCGCTACCTCTGCAACCCCTATTGCTACACCACTGCCCTCCCAGGGGGCCAGATTTCAGTGTTAGCCATAGGCACTGTTTCCCCTATATACACCCCTGTCAATGTGTTTCCCGAAAGCCAGTATTTTTGTACTTTGGAAACTACCTTTACTACCTTTTACTCACACGTTCTATATTTTTAGACTTTTTGAATCTGTATTTTTAGACTTTTTGAATTGAGGTTGTTACAGTATCTGTGGAATTTATCACATCTGTCCATATAAGACCCCAAACCTGCACCCTCCCTCCCTCCCTTCCCCCTCCACCCCCCCCCCCCCCCGCACCACTTTTCACTGAGAATTTAATGGAACAGCATTCAGTCCACACCACTCAGCAATCCAGGAGAATCAATTATTTTTTTTTTCTTCCCACCGGCTGGTTACCGAGTTATTTTCTATAATTTCTGATGTGCACAGCCTAAATTAGCTCTCTCCGAGGCGAGGCGGCGAGCCCATCGTTCTTATTTTTAATCACGGGCGGTGAAAATACTCCTTGCGCGGGATAAGATAGGTTTGATGGTAGGTGATCGGGGTCACGTCCGTACTGAGGCTCTGAAAAGAGTTTTGATGATTGCAATTATAAGCCGGCGCTGTGACACCCAGCACAATGAAAGGCCTGCAATTAGACAGCTATTACTCCTCCACGGCGGCAATACCAGTGCCGGGCCTATGAAAACCCCAGCTACAATCCGCCATTATTCACGCTGAGATCTCACCCCGGCACTGAGGGGAGGAGAGGCAGCCAGAGCCATGGCACAGCCTCGCAAATAAAAGGATTAAATAAAAAAAACAAAAACAAAAGGTTGTTTCATGGCTCCTGCTGTAACTCAAAAAAGTAAAAAAAATAAAAATAAACAAGCGCATAAAAATAAACGATAGGTTTTTTTTTTTTTAAACAAGTATCTACTATGGATAAACGTGGCTTTATTTTTCATATCTGGTCACATTTTAGCAAGAAATAACAAATAAAGTGAAGTCATGAAAGCAACACGCCACAATACAAAGCCATTTTGACTTTTGATACTTGGATAGTGATACAAAGTTCATAAGGTCATTAAAAGGTCGATCAGATTTAAAGCAATCATGAACTGTAATAAAAATATAAAAGTTACAATAGCAAGGCTCTGGATAGTCCAGAGGCTTCCCTAGTAGCCATGTTTCCCCGAAAATAAGACAGTGTCTTATATTAATGTTTGCACCAAAAGATGTGCTAGGGCTTATTTACAGGGGATGTCTTATATTTCTATGAACACACAAGTTCCTGTGCTGTGTCCTCCTGCCTTCCCCACTGTGCCGCCTCTTCCTCTGCTGGATCTACCTCGTGTGCCCCTGTGTCCCCCTTGTACCTCTAGTGTCCTCATGGTGTCCCCCTCTGTCCTCATCTATCTCCTGTCCTCCTATGTCCTTATTTGCTGTCTGCCGCATCCTCCTCTTACCCACAGCTCCATGCCGTGTTTTCCCCCAATGTCCCCCTGCATCCACCAGCCCCATGCCACTGTGTCCCTGGGCTTCAACCTATGGGAAAGAAGGATGGCAACTTGTGCTTGCACTGGAGCCGATGGTCTCGCAGGCCGGACCATAGTTCTGTTATTGGGCCAATTACTGCACTTGCTAAGTAGCAAAGAGGGCAGTGATTGGCCTAATGACAGAGACATGGTCCTGCCCGCGAGACCATGGCCTCCACTAATAACACAAGTTGCCATGCCTTTTCCTCTTACTGCCGCTAGGGCTTACTTTCGGCGGATGTCTTAATTTTAGGGAAACAGGGAATTTCTTTAGACCACCACTCCAGTGCAGGGTTCCTCTTTATCCACTCTGGCAGCACAGCTGAGAATGAACACATCTGCACTGAGCAAGTATGGTGCACTCATATACACAGCTGTACGGGTGTATGCATTTGATCAACTGGTGCAAATATATACATATATCTCCCCTCCCGCCACCACTGTGACCGCCGCCACATGTCAGCGTGCGTGTGTCCGCCCATGCCTCGCACACACGTCCGCGTGGCCCCCTGTCCCAACGGTTGTCCTTGCTGTACATGCGCAGTAGCGAAAACACACGGACACAGGGACAGAGGACGCAGCGACACAGGGGGATTATTAGGATATATATATATATATATATATATATATATATATATATATATATATATATAGTATATTCTGGCATATAAGACGACTGGGCGTATAAGACAAACCCACCAACTTTTCCAGTTAAAATATAGACTTTAGGATATACTCGCCGTATAAGACTACCCCTTTTTCAACGCACACACACAATAAAAAAATAAATAAATCATATACTGGTGCTATGTATAAACAGTTACTGGTGTTGTACTGTATGTGGTGCCCAGTACATAACACTATATAGGCGATTGACTGGTTGGATTGGTCAAATCTCCCTATGTGGATTGGTCAGCTCTCCCTGTCTCCCTGTTTATCAGAGTGGTATGCGAGAATAGATTGCGCTGTGCCCATAAAACATGCCTCTTTCACCTGTCTGGTCCCGCCCTTTTATCCTATTTACCTCTCTCTCTGCCTCTCAGATCTCGCACATGTGCGCCCGCGCCGCTTCACTACAGTCCTCAGCAGCGAGATCTGAGAGGCGGTAACAGGATGGGGCGTATCACCCGGCATCCATGACAACCGGCGTATAAGACGAACCCCGACTTTTCAGAAGATTTTCTAGGGTTAAAAAGTAGTCTTATACGCGAGAATATACTGTACATATTTTCCACACCATCAATCCTCTTTTCCCCTGTCCAGGCTTGTACAGAGTACTGTAGCAGTCTCAGTGGCTGTGTGTACGCAGTAAAGACAGAGAACATTACTTAGGCCTCCAGTATGCAGATTTTAATAAGCCGAATGAATGAGGATTTTCAGCATTTGATGGTGGCACTGCGGTTACCGCCAGCGTCATCCCCGCTCGCTCTCGCCGGCTTGAAGTGGGGCGGCTGTTAAAAGCAAATAAGTGGATGAAAAGCAAGAAGAGGAGGGAGTGGAAATGAGGTCTTTAAATTATGCAGGAAAACCTTCTGGTTCCCGCATGTTCCTTGCAATGAATCTGAACTCTGCAGTCAGCTGTGGATTCCGTTTGTGCTGCGGAAGAAATAGACTTAAAGAGAACCCAAATTGGATCTTCGGGGGGCAGATGGGAGACGGAGGCGTGTTCTCTGCCTCCTGACATGGCTCTGTGTCCCACAACCACCACTCTCTGTCTCCCCCCCCCCACCGCCTCGCTATAGCCCACCGAGATTAGCAATAAGATTTCTTGCTAACTCGGAGGTAAACACAGGGGAGGGGAATTCTCTGTTCAAACGCCTACCAGAGGTGTTCCTGCAGGGGTTTCCTGAGCTGCCATTGGGCAGCTCTCCCTGGCCGTGCCTCCTGCCACTCCCACGCTATGACAGACACACAGTCTCTCAGTGCAGCGTCGTGACCCAGAGGTCACCAAAGTGAAAGTAGGACATTGCGACCCACGGGAGCAGCAAGGAGCAGCGTTTTTTGCGGCTACCTGAAAGTCCTGGATTTCCATTACACCAGGTCCTGTGTATTGCTACGTTGCCAAGTTAAAGTATATTGAAGGAGCATTACACTGACACGGGACCTGATGTAATGGAATGCCAGGACTTTCAACTTTTCAAAAAGGGTGAAATTTTGGTAGTGGAGCTAACAAGACGTAAACAAAGAAATGCCAAAGTCTACAGATGTATAATACGTAAGTGCCGAAGATCGATCAAGAAATGATTGCTAATGGCTGTGTAATTCACTCAGGTTGTTTGATCCACCATCATCCTGCAGGTCATCATCTTTATCACTGGCAGACAGAAAAGAAACAGACAGCACCAACTGCCGTCATCACACCCATTAACAATGTAATAGATTCAAAAGTTGTTTGACACTGCTTGCATGGCAGTTGAAACAGCCGTTATTTCCCACAATGCAATGAGGCCCTGACATCACACTGTGGGAGGGGTTTCACCACAATATCAGTCACATACATGTCCCTGGAAATCTATTCAAGAAAAGGTAAAGATCTCCTGTGGGAAAGGGAGCATCAGCTACTGCTACATGCAAATAGCTGCCCGATATGTCACAGCCTGTCACCAACTGAGAGGAACATGATACCACATGGACTGTATACCCCCAATACCCCCCTATGGACTGTATATCCCAGTCCCCTATGCTGTCCCTTACATCCTCCACACCCTAAGGACTATATACCCAAACCCCCTATACCATTCCCTTATTCCCACAACTCCCTCCCCATGTTGATGCTTTGTTTTGCTTTGGCAATGCTAAATGTATTTGGTCCTGCCAATAAAGCTTTTTTGGGTTTGGATTGGGATAAAGTTCAATCCTGGCTTTAAGGCTTCTTTCACAGTGGGATGTTACAGGTGCACGTTACAGCAGCCTGTAACGCAGCCCAACTCACAGTAATGATAAATCAATGGGCTGTTCACAGTGCCCACGTTGCGTTACATTGTAACGCTGGACGTTCAAAGAAAGTGCAGCATGCTGTGCATTATAAGTGGTTTTAGCCGTGTTAGACTGTTTGCACATGCTCAGTAATGTTGGAGGAGGAGGGGAGAGCCCGCTATTGTGCCTAGCCACATGGCTAATTAATATTCACTGCACTGTGTGACGTCACGTGTTTACTTCCTGGAGCGGCTGCTTTGTGCGGCGATTGGCTGGCGGGACCACGTGATGCGGAGTGTTCCGATCACTTGGTCTCGTTTTCGTTCTACCACTATTGAACAAAAATGGCGCACCAAGAGATGCATAACGTGTCTCTATGTAGTGTCCAACTTTAGCACCACCATGCGTTGCGTTAGGGGCACGTTATGCGACCTTAACGTCCCCTAAAACGCAACGTCTTGTTGTGAAAGAGCCCTAAAGGAAACCAGAGCTGACTAAGTAGAAAAGTGATATACATACCTGGGGCTTCCTCTAGCCGCAACTGGAGGAAGTTGCGGGAACCCTGGACCGGCGCAGGAGAAGGCTGAGGACGGCAGCGCGGGAGCGATCTGTGCAAATGGGGCTGGAGGAAGACCCAGGTATGTATAACACTTTTTTATTTAGTCAGCTCTGGAACACTTTAAGTTCCTAAGTCATTCTAAACTTGAAACAAACAAATGATGCATAAAAAAAAGTTGACTTTGGCAGAGGTGTGCCAGGAATCCCCATGGCGCGGGGCGGAGCCCGGAAGAGGCTGAAGCTCGGGGTGCTCGCCCTGACTGCACCAATGTCAGAATGAATTATTTAAGGAACAGCTCCGATGCATCCCTGCAAAGCAAACCTTTCATGTGTGGACAGTAAAGAGTCTATTACGGGCTCCAGAACCCCGGCCAAAAATTGATTTCCTTTTTCTTTCTTGGTTAATAATTGATGCGGAGGGACAAAATTTGCTTTCCATTCTATTCTGGCAGCACGGCTATTAATGCGAAGGTGATGCTAGTGGGGTTTCAATTATGCCTCATTCAAGACCTCCCTGGGCACAGGCGTTACGCCTCGGACTGTGTGACTGGCGCTGCCCAACTCAAATTGCCATCTGGAGGGAGAACATTATGTTTTCATGAGTATAAAAGATCCATTGTAAAAAGGTTCATAGCTGAGATGTGATTTAGACAGAAATGAGAGTAAAAGAAAGAAGTGTGTGAGGCATGGAGAGAGAAGATGGGGGGGGGGGGGGGGGGGGAGGCGTGAGAGAGAAAAAGAGAGAGAAGGAGAGGGGGCTAAGGAGAGAAAGAGGAGCGAGTGGGAGGAGGAGAGGGATGCAGAAGGAAAGAGGGGAGGAGACAGAGAGAGGAGAGAGGGGGAGAAGGAGAGAGGGGAGGAGACAGAGAGAGGAGAGAGGGGGAGAAGGAGAGAGGGGAGGAGACAGAGAGAGGAGAGAGGGGGAGAAGGAGAGAGGGGAGGAGACAGAGAGAGGGGGAGAAAGAGAGAGGGGAGGAGACAGAGGGAGAAGAGAGGGAGAGAAGGAGAGAGGGGAGGAGACAGAGAGAGAAGAGAGGGGGAGGAGAGGGGGAGGAGACAGAGAGGAGAGAGAGGGGAGGAGACAGAGAGAGAAGAAAGGGGGAGAAGGAGAGGGAGGGAGAAGAAGAGGAGACAGAGAGAGGGAGAGAGAGGAGAGGGGGGAGGAGAGAGAGAGAGAGGAGAGGGGAGGAGAGAGGGGGAAAAGGAGAGACGGGATGAGAGAGAGGAGAGAGGGGGAGAAGGAGAGAGCGGAGGAGACAAAGAGAGGAGTGAGAGGGAGAGGGAGAAGGAGAGAGGGGAGGAGACAGAGAGAGAAGAGAGGGGGAGAAGGAAAGGGAGGGAGAAGAAGAGGAGACAGAGAGAGGGGGAGGAGAGAGGGGGAGAAGGATAGAGGGGAGGAGAGAGGAGGAAAAGGAGAGGGAGGGAGAAGAAGAGGAGACAGAGAGAGGGAGAGAGAGGAGAGGGGCAGGGAACTGGAGGATCTGTACCTCCTAACAATAGAGCGAGGAGGTGACCTGACCTCAGAGGCGGGGTCACCTGGCACCAGAGGCGGGGCCAGCGCCAGCTCACGAGATGTAGCTCTGCCTTCTTCATTTTGTTATTATGCAGTGCAGCGTGCCGCTGGAAGTGATAAGCGTTGGGCTTACAGATTATGTCTGACCTGTTAATCCCCATAGGGCGATGCCGTGCCAGACTAGATCCAGCAAGGGCTTTGATCAGATGGTGCTGCCGATGTTATCTGTCAACAGCACCATCTAGTGGCAGCCAGGTTTCCTATGTTGGACTATATGGGCCCCCGGCTGTCGTGCAAACCAGTGTTTGTGATTTTATTTTATTTTTTTGCAGCTTCCAGGATGCGGTTGACAGGTGAGTGGTTAGGGAGGGGACCGTGTGGGAGATGTGCCTACACGGGGCGTCCCTGTAAAACGATGCAATCTACGATTACATCCAACCAATGCCTCCCACCTGAATGCTACCCAATTTATGCAATTCCTGCTAGATTTGGTACGGCAGCCAAAGGGTGTATAATAACAGTACACCTGATTGGCTGACTGGCGCCTGCTGACCAAATAAAAGTAGGAAAGTGCTTTAGCTGGGAGTGAGCACATTGTGTGTTTTGCTATGTCAGACCATGTCAGGGTCCCGTGGAGGAAAATCCCAACATCGAACCTAATCAGACCTAGCATTGGAGAGGGTTCAGCTGCTATCATGTCTGGGGCCTCACCTGGCATTCTCTGTTCTCATCCATCGTAAAAGTCAGGGACACAAACTAACCGAATAGCAACTTCAACAGAGTTATCTCGTTTCAGATAAGTGCTCTGCTTTTGTCCTCACTCAGCAGAACTGGTTGTGCTGTAAATTCTTGGAATGCTTTGATCTCTCTCTGCTAGCATAAAATATAGAAACTGAAAGCAGAAGTCCTCTGTTATTGTCTCACACTGCCCCCTAGTGACAAGTGGCCATAAATACACATTACAGCAGTACTATATGGTAGCAAGGAAATATAAAAAGTAAAAAAAAATGTGCTGAAATAAATTGGCCTGGAGCACTTGCAATCCTCTAAATAAATTGGCTGCTAAAGTGTTAAAGGACAACTATCCCAAAAATTGCTTAATTTAAAAAATGCAGACATATACAATGTACATTTCTCCCAGAGTAAAATATGTATAAATAACTTTTTTTCCTATATTGCTGTCAGTTACAGTAAATATTAGTAATCTGACCAATTTTGGACTGTTCTAATTCTTCATGGGGGGTTAAGTCATTCCAATATTTTTTTTTTTTACAAATGTACGCCCTGGAAGGGATCTATGTAAAGATGCTTTTCTTATTTTGGCAGTGGGACTGAACATGTAGGAAAGGTCATAAATGCCTGTTTCCGATTCCACCGGGATTCTGATTTCCACCAATGCTGATTACCGATTCTGCAGATTTACGGTTTCTGCTGACTCATTTCCGCATAGTCCTTTTTTTTGGTGGGGGGAAGGGGGGGGGGGGTCATTTTTTGCATTCTTTGATTGCCCAAGTTCTTTTGAGTTGACCCTGCATTTTCTGAATGGTCCAACACCTCCAAATGCAGTATTTCTGCAGAAACGGCTCTCCGTTTTGCGATTTCCGATTATAAATGCCGATTTTCGATCAGAAAAGCGGAAATCTAATTTCCGAGCATACTGAACAACTGCTTTTCAAAAATTCCCCATGAGGAGATAGGCTAGTCCAAAACTTCTTAGATGTGTCAGAGATTTTTACGAACATAGGAAAAAAGTAATTTACAGTGCATTTTACTCTGGTAAAAAATATATTTATCTGTATTTTAATTTTTTTTCCTGATAGTTGCCAGGGATAACTGTTTCATATTATTATTATTATCGTCCACCCATAACTGAATGGAGCAAGTCATTTCTTCCCCATTACATAGTGATAGGACTACAGGAACAAATCATTAGCGTTCACCTTTTATGATCAAAGTCACCTGGCGAAGTCCGCGGAAGATCCGTGACCTCTTCCACCCAACACAACTTTCACAGAGTTCGCCAAAGTGACGCAGCCCCCTCCCCCACCTCCGCCCGCCACTTGACATGACATTGTGCGACTAAATACACATAAAGACGCTATCCGAGCTAAGGATCAATAGTTTTATGAGCGCAGACGGTATAATCACTTTTGGGAGAGTATAACCAATATATTTTATGGCCTCTACTGCGCCATTATTTTGATGTATCCGCAGATTACATATTCATAATATCACATTATCAATATTTGGAGTATCTTCTGCTCACAAATGGGCTGCGAGTGGCTGCAAACTGCCTGTGCACTCCGAGCAAATGACCAAATGAAACCACATTATATTAACTATATTGCTGAAAAATGGCTGCGAGAGGCGGCCTTCGAAAGCACAAAGAGTAATTAACCTCTCTGTTCCTCGCGGCGAACGCGCGAGCGTGACTCCTGATGAGCCGTACGCCTTGCCGGTTCGGGAGAGGAGAGAGGTTTCAGGGCTGACGTGCGTACCACAGAGGCGGGAGCCCGAAACTCACTCACCTGCAGGATCTGAGAAGGCGACAAATGGAAAACTTCTGTAATAACGTTATACTTCTAACTAGGCCTGAGGCCCGGTTAAAAATGGATGCTGGGCTCTGGCCGCGAGCCCCTGCACTGGCTCTCTCCCTCATAAGCCGTGCACGGATGTGTGCAAGCGCACGTTCGGGCACATGTCCGCGCACCGCACGGCCCGCCCCCTGGCCCCGTCCTCCTGCTGCCTGTAAGTGCCGCGCATGCGCAGTAGAGCAAAAGCACAGACACACACACAGGAGGGGACACAGAGACGCAGGGGTTTTATTACATAGGATGATGTTCCAGGTTTAACCTCTGCTTACTATGAGCAAGAAAATGTTTGCAGATCATCCTGCAGTAGGCGAGAAAGAGCAAGGTATGCTGGGCTAACTCATCTAGCCACCTTCTCCCTCCCGATGCGCTCCATGCCACATTCCGGATCCATCTGAAAATGGCGCCTGCGAATAATGGCCCATTTGTCGCTTATTGCTATTTAACGTTAAAGCCTTATCGTTATTTAGCTCTGTTTATTTTATTGAAAATTAGCGTTAACACACAGAACCCTCTCTGTACCAATCCCTAACCCCTAGACCCCCCCGGTGGTGCCTAACCCTAACCACTTCCCTGGTGGTGCCTAACCACTCCCCTGGTGGTGCTTAACCCTAACCACCCCCCTGGTGGTGCCTAACCCTAAGCACCCCCTAGTGGCGCCTAACCCTAAGACCCCCCCCTGGTGGTACCTAACCCTAAATCTCCCCTGGTGGTGCCTAACCCTAAATCTCCCATGGTGGTGCCCAACCCTAACCTTGACAGTGTTACATTGGCTTATGTAGGGCGCTATTGATAAATAATGTTTCTGTGCGCAATAACGTCTGCTGTTTGACATATGAACGGCGCTATTGATAAATGACGTTACTGTGTGCCGTTTTTCTTATTCTTTCCCTGTGCGCATTATGCAGTACTAACGATAAATAGCGATAAGCGTATCTTTTTAATGCGGCGCCATTTTTACGCACACACACACAAAACACATACACACAACAAATACACACACAACACATACACGCACGCACACAGACACACACACACACACACACACACATACACACACAGACATGCACACAGACACACACACACATACACACACACACATATATATACACACACACACACACACACAGACACACACATACACACACACACACACACACACACACACACACACACACATATACACATATACACACACACACACACACACACACACAGACACAGACACACACATATACACACACACACACACATACACACAGACACACACACACACATACACACACATATACACACACACATACACAGACACACACACACACACACACACACACACACACTGCATGCAGAGTGGGGAGTGCAGAACCCATTGTTGTGGTTAGTGGCTGACCCCGGAGACCATCCATCACTTAATGCATTAGCATACTGATACTCCATCAGCATAAATGTATAGAGTGATGTTTGGGCCATTATCGCTCCTGTGAACTGAATTTTAATAAAAACAGAGGCCCAGCCGCACTCACGCTGTTTTTCGTAATGGGAAGTTGCTGTCATCATACCTCAGGAGCAAGGCATCTCGAAACCTTAAAGAGGGGCCCAAGGGAGCGATTTATGGCCCAGGCCTGATACAGTAAACGCAATTTGTTTTAATTAAGGAGAAGGCTTATTGCATAATTCACCGTGCTCTGGCTAAAATGACCGCATGGGGCAGTTTTGGGGAATTACAAGTTGCCGCTGTAAATTTCTTTAACTGTAATGCGGAAAACATTGCAAAGGGAGAAGTGGGGAGACGCAGGTGGGAGGTGGATACGGCAGGAAACAAGGATAGCAGGAGGGCGGCGGAACCTATGGAAGTCACAGGAAAAGGTGATAAGAGATCTGGAAAACAGGGGACGACCGCGTTTTTTAGCAGACGATTTTTTGCGTATAGTTTGCATTTTAATGGGTTTCGCCACTGACTATCGGCTGCCAGCAGAGCGGGATCATCCACCAGGCAACCTAGGCAGGTGCCTGGGCCTAGTGGGTGTCAAGGGGCCAACCAGCCACCTTCTCTGACCTCTCTCCGAAAAAGGACCACAATCGAGCGCCAAATCTACTACTGTGCCTAGGGCCCCATTACATCTTAAAGAGAATCTGTACTGTCCGATTTATACAATGAAAAACATACCAATCGAGTCACTGTGATCTCCTGGATCCCTCTTTGCCGTTTCCGCTGCTCCCCGCCGCGATCTATCATGTTACAGTTTTTATTACATAGTGAATTATCTGCACTCCAGTCTGGGATTATCACAGTTTCTCAGCATGTGACCAGCAGCTCCCTCCCCCCTCAGCCTCACAAAATGCATCACAGACAAGCTGAAACTGAGAGCAGAGAGTGAGGAGTAAACAAAGCACACAGAGCCTGCAGGGGCGTGCCTAACATGCATTCATTACAACAGAGGCAGCCCATTCCTCCCTGGGTCAACAAAGCTTGACAAAGAAAAGATTAGATATATTACAGTGCAACTAGAAAAGGCTGCAGTAATCCAGACCACATTACAACAGGTGTAGGAACTTATAGGATAGAAGAAATAAGGCTGGAAATTTTGTTACAGAGTCTCGTTAAAAAGTGTTCCTGGAGCTGAATGACAGTAACAGTTTTATACATACCTGGGGCTTCCTCCAACCCCATCTGCTCCGATCGCTCCCATGCCGCCGTCCTCAGCCTTCTCCCTCTTCTGCACTGGGTCCCGTCTCTTCCTCCAGTCGCAAGAGAAGATACGCAGAGCGCACTCCTTTTGTGCAGACTGGACGCGACTGGGTGAAGTTACGGGACCCAGTGCTGAAGAGGAAGAAGGCTGAGGACGGCGGCATGGGAGCGATCGGAGCGGATGTGGTTGGAGGAAGCCCCAGGTATGTATACAACTGTTACTGTCATTCAGCTCTGGTACACGTTAATCCATTTCTGCCAGCTGTCTATGAGAGTCACACCGAGTGTTCAGTATAATGCTGCAAGAACGCGCTCATCCCATAGAGAATTATTGTCTGTGGTTTTGCATTGCGTGGAATCGCCCGTGATCTTTGGAAAGCCTAAGGTTCCTTATCAGCTAACAATCATGATGTACCTTACATCAAGGACTTGTCTGTAGGAAACCTTATTCAGATTCTGCCGAATTCTAATGTCCGCATTTCCGAGCGGAATTCAGAAAACACAGAAATCAGAATTCCGCAGAAATCCCATCTTCCTCAACTCGGTAATTTTAGTCCAATCACAGAACTCAGAAGCATGCAGAATTTTTCTGTACAATTTGAATTTTAGACCAATCACAAGACTGACGTTTGCCGATTTCCGTTTTTTCATTTTTTTTGCATTCTCTGATGAAAAAAAAAAAGACTAATAAGATACTTTTCGAAAAACGAAAATCAGAAAAAAAAAACAGAAAATGGGCAATCAGAATTTTTGCCGAATTGGCCTGTAGGACTGTAGGTTTAGGAATTAAAGCAGAGAAAAAAAGACACATGAAAAGGTCAAGCTGAAGTCAAGCAATTCACATACACTAGTTAATAGCAATATTTTACTATTAAAGTGTAGGATCTCATTATTAAATACCGATATTTTACAATGCATAAACCTAACCCTTCTATCACACAGAACCCTCCCCCGACACCTAACCCTACCCCCCCCCCCCTCCTTGCACACACTACCTGCCTGATGCCTAACCACCCGCCCCCTCTCTCGCAGCACACACTACCTGCCTGATGCCTAACCACCCGCCCCCTCTCTCGCCGCACACACTACCTGTCTGACGCATAACCACCCGCCCCCTCTCCCGCCGCACACACTACCTGTCTGACGCATAACCACCCGCCCCCTCACCCGCCGCACACACTACCCGTCTGACGCCTAACCACCCGCCCCCTCTCCCGCCGCACACACTACCTGTCTGACGCATAACCGCCCGCCCCCTCTCCCGCCGCACACACTACCCGTCTGACGCATAACCACCCGCCCCCTCTCCCGCCGCACACACTACCCGTCTGATGCATAACCACCCGCCCCCTCTCTCGCCGCACACACTACCTGTCTGACGCATAACCACCCGCCCCCTCTCACGCCGCACACACTACCTGTCTGATGCATAACCACCCGCCCCCTCTCACGCCGCACACACTACCTGTCTGACGCATAACCACCCGCCCCCTCTCTCGCCGCACACACTACCTGTCTGACGCATAACCACCCGCCCCCTCTCACGCCGCACACACTACCTGTCTGACGCATAACCACCCGCCCCCTCACCCGCCGCACACACTACCCGTCTGACACCTAACCACCCGCCCCCTCTCCCGCCGCACACACTACCTGTCTGACGCATAACCGCCCGCCCCCTCTCCCGCCGCACACACTACCCGTCTGACGCATAACCACCCGCCCCCTCTCCCGCCGCACACACTACCCGTCTGACGCATAACCACCCGCCCCCTCTCTCGCCGCACACACTACCTGTCTGACGCATAACCACCCGCCCCCTCTCACGCCGCACACACTACCTGTCTGACGCATAACCACCCGCCCCCTCTCCCGCCGCACACACTACCTGTCTGACGCCTAACCACCCGCCCCCTCTCCCGCCGCACACACTACCTGTCTGACGCATAACCACCCGCCCCCTCTTCCGCCGCACACACTACCTGTCTGACGCATAACCACCCGCCCCCTCTCCCGCCGCACACACTACCTGTCTGACGCCTAACCACCCGCGTGGTTGTGTGTGCGGTGGGGAGTTTAGGGTTAGGCGTCAGACAGGTAGTGTGTGTGCGGTGAGAGGGGGGCTCTCACCGCACACACACTACCTGTCTGAGGCCTAACCCTAAACTCACCACTGCAAACACTACCTGTCTGATGCCAAACTGCCCGTCCCCTCTCCCGCTGCACACATTACCTGTCTGACGCCTAACCACCCGCCACCTCTCTCGCCGCACACACTACCTGTCTGACACATAACCACCCGGCTCCTCTCTCGCCGCACACACTACCTGCCTGGTGCCTAACCCTAAACTCCCCACCGCACACACTACCTGTCTGACGCCTAACCGCCCCCCCCTTCCTTTCCCGCCACCAACCCTGCCGCAAGAAAAAAAAAAGTAAGTTCTTAGGATCTCGGGTGTAGCCATAGGCACCCATAGAAATGTTGGCATTGACCCAGCACCCACTATTTATTGGGGCACCCAAATTACGGCTCAATGCCGATATTTCTAAAGGCGCCTACGGCAGCGTCCAAACCTCCAGTGCTAGCGGGCGCCCAAATTGCCTGATTCGCCTTCAGACTGCACAAATATCCCAGAGCCTCACCTGTGGGCTAATCCGCAATCAGGTAAGCGGGTCACCAACGCATGTACCATGTAAATTGCGTAAGAGGCGACTTAATAAAAAGCAAATAGGGGTTAATTGGCGCGGCGCAAAGCCTTTCCATTCTGCGTACACGCTGCCGCCAATGAATGCAAATGACAGCGAGGAGGGACGGACCATCTCAGCGAGGCGCTGGTCCCCTTTGTCTCGGAGCTGGGCTGTAACCACGTTCACGATTATAACGTCAAGCACCACTACTCCGCAGGTTCTCAGACTAATTGCGTCGCTAATGATATTGAACATTACTGGGCTCTTTTGCATTTTGTTCAGACAAATTCCAGCCACCGATGGGTCGCGGCTGAACCAAGATGGACAGTTTGGTGCTTTAGAAGAGCTCCCATTTGTTTAACCTCATCCAGACTCTGCGAAGGAAGAAAAAACTTCACTTTAGTAAAAGTGCATAACGAGTCAAAGAGTTGGAAACAAACCTGCCAGAGTTCTCAGTGATTGGAAACAAAATACCCCAGCAGCTCGGGGTGACCCAAAACCACTAGCAAAGTATAGGGGACTAAAAGAGACCAAAAAGCCCTCCTACTAAAAAGCAACACTCAGTGTGGTTTGCCTTCTTAAAACAGAAGGTATTTGCAATAATTCAGATTTAAAGAGGAACTCCGGTGAAAATAATATCATAAAAAAGTGCTTCATTTTTACAATAATTATGTATAAATGATTTAGTCAGTCTTTGCCCATTGTAAAATCTTTCCTCTTCCTGATTTACATTCTTTCATTTATCACATGGCGACATTTTTACTGCTGGCCGGTGATGTCACTGGAAGGAGATGCTGCTTGCTTTTTTTATTATGCAAAAGAGGTAATTGTGGCGAGTGCACTCCAAAACAACAATTGCAGCAGCTGTAGACCCACTAGGTGGCGGTGCAACCTCCAGAGAATAAGCATAATCATTGGGTTCAAAGAGAAGGAAAAGCTCCAGGAGCAACTCACCATAGCCATAAAACATTTACTTTTAATGCAATCCATTGAAAAAAAGCTGACATACAATCGTAGCAATAATAATCCTGATACTTATCAGGCACATGCGTTGTATGAGGTGCGGAGGAGAGTCGACGGTCGTTTCGCCTCTCGATTAGGGCTTGCTCCAACTTGCTTTTTTGGCGGTTGGAAATGGCTGTAAACAGTAAGACAGCTATTTCCCACAATGCAACGAGGTTCACAGACAGGAAACTGTCAGGATCATGGACCTGACATCACACTGTGGGTGGGGTTTCACCACAATATCAGCCATACAGAGCCCCCTGATGATCCGTTTGTGAAAAGGAATAGATTTCTTATGGGAAAGGGGGTATCAGCTACTGATTGGGATGAGGTTCAATTCTTGGTCGGAGTTTCTCTTTAAGTGAATATCTGTGGTTACCCACAATGCACTGCTATTGAATATGCAAATTATCTCTATGCCCTTGAAGCCAGGCTTACATCCAGAACTGCTGGTGTATAGCAAAGCAGCTATAGGCTAGCTATACACCAGCGGTTCTGCGAGTAAGCCTGGCTTTCAGGGGCATAAAGAGATAATTTGCATGTTCAGTAGTGGTGCATTGTGGGTAACCACAATTACACACTCACATCTGAATGATCACAAATACCTTCTGTTTTAAGAAAGCAAACCACACTATCGGTGCCTATTAACAGTACACATTTTTCACCAAATGCGATCTTTCGATGAAATTTGAATGATCAAATTGTGTAGAAAATTCACCATTTATGAAGGCAATCGATAAGAAACGATTCTTTGGTCAGTTGCTTAATAGGAGAAAATTGATCTGATCTGATTCGATTTTATGATGGAATTTTTCGTTCAGTAAATGTGAACAATCGATAATTACCTTTAGATGAGTGTTGATCATTCAAATCGCTTCGAAAGATCGCATTCAGTGAAATTTTTTTTACCGTTAATGGCCACCTTAAAGAGAAACTCTGACCAACAATTGAACTTTATCCCAATCAGTAGCTGATGCCCCCTTTTACATGAGAAATCTATTCCTTTTCACAAACGGATCATCAGGGGGCGCCGTATGACTGATATTATGGTGAAACCCCTCTCACAAGAAACTCTGAGGACCATGGTCCTGGCAGTTTCCTGTCTGTGAAGCTTGCTGCATTATGGGAAATAGCTGCATTGTTTCCAACTGCCAAAAAAACATGCAGCAGCTACATCACCTGCCAACAGTAAAATGTCACCATGTAATAAATGTAAGAATGTAAATCAGGGATTTAAAAGATCTTACAGTGGGCAAACACTGAGTAAATCATTTATACATAATTATTGTAAAAATGAAGCACTTTTTTTATTACATTATTTTCGCCGGAGTTCCTCTTTAAGTGACTGAAAACGGATGCAACCGATGATAGGGCTATGGCAGCCTCCATATCCCTCTCACTTCAGTTGTGCTGAAAGAACATCTGAAATACGTGGACTGCAATATTTACGGAGAGTTCAGTCTGTGCCCCGCCCAGTCACAGTCTGTTGATGCAATCCTAGCACCAGCCACACTATAAGTGCCATATACTAAAGCTTGGTACACACATCCAATTTTGATTGGCCAATTTTATTACTGCCATGTAGTGTGAGGGCCAACAGATTGTGAATACTCTGAACGGATTGTGTAGGTAAGCTTTCATAGTACACGGAAATGGTAAAATTGGCCAACCATTGACCAATCAAAATTGGATGTGTGTAACAGGCTTTAAGTCCGGTACACACTTTCAATTAGGACTGGCCAATTACTGACCAATTTTACCACTGTGTAGTATGAGAGCTTACCTACACAATGTGCTCATAGACCCATATGCAATTCAGTTTTTTTCCTGAGTTTTCTCCTAGGAGATAATTTTGTATCTTCTATTTAAAATAACTTTCTACCACATTTCAACTGAAAATGTAATAAAGCTTAAGTGAAAAAGTACTGTCAACATTACTTTGAGTATTTTATCGTTTTTTTGATGGCTTAAAGAGGAACTTCAACCTAAACAAACATACTGTCATTAAGTTACATTAGTTATGTTAATTAAAACAGATAGGTAATATAATCTCTTACCCATCCTGTTTTAAAAGAACAGGCAAATGTTTGATTTCATGGGGGCAGCCATCTTTTTGGTTGAAAGGAGGTGACAGGGAGCATGAGACACAGTTCCAACTGTCCTGTGTCCTGACCACCTCTACCAGTTGCTAGGCAACGTGAACAACAACATAGGAAATCCCATCATGCTCTGCACAGCATCAGTGAAAAAAAGCCTGGGCTTTTTTTCTTTGATGGGTGGAGCTTAGGTAAAAATGCAGCTAAAAATGATGCTTTGGTAAGAAAAACAAAGTTCTGATGCTGTGAAACTGTTAAAGAAACACCAAGCCTTTTCAGTTCTGCTGAGTAGATTTTTAGTCCGGAGGTTCACTTTAAAATGCATTTTATTGACAAGTTTAGAAATATCACCTTGGAGAAAACTTAGGAGAAAAATTGAATTGCAAATTGGCCATAGTATTCAATATCTGTTGACTCTCATACTACATGGAAGTGGTACAATCGGTCAGTGATTGGCCAATCATGATAGAAAGTGTGTACCCCGCTTTATTCCTTGAACTCTGCAGCTTCAAGTTGTCATGTTACATTTTTAGAAGCAGAAGCCTCATTTTACTCAAATAAATTAACATACGAGAACTTTGGTTACTGTGACCTAAAAAACGAAAAAAAGAAAACTTTTAAAATTTCCTTTGTTACAAGTTTGTGAGTGATTTTAAAATTCCGGTGATAACCTGATTCTCCCAGAATCCTTTGCCAGGGGAGAAGAAGCAGCTGATTAGATAAAATTGCAGCACGTTTCAATTAAGTCAAATTAATGTTTTTTTTTGCCCAAACAGACGGCGCCGGGAAGGAGAGGAGCAAAACTTCTTTGTGCTCCGTAATAAGTCCTCTAGCAAACCAATTAACTTTGCTGCGCGTAAACCCAACACACTAGATTTATGGCACCCGAAAACATCCCCATCCGCTCCAGAACATGAATCCACCAAATAATTAGTCGCGTTTTTATCTCTCACCTTCCATCTCCATCCCCGGGCAAATAACAGATGTTGAAAGTAACTTTTAATTTTAATGCAATAAAATACAATTTAAATTGAAGCGATTCCACTTTCCTTTCTGGAGCCCGGCGAGCCGAAAAGAGTTTATTTTGTGCTGTTGCCATTTTTATTAACTTTACTCGCTGGCAAACATAAAGCGTTCCTCCGGTCACAGAAACTGGGGGGCGGGGCTCTCCATGACGCCAGGCTGGCAGCCTGTTACTTTAGACATGGTTTATATTGTTACAAAGACTAGTAGAATGTGAAATAAGGCATACGCTCCAAATCATACAAGTATATCAAAGTGGCAACAAAATACCATAATTTTAAGTGTAACTGTCGGGCATAAAATCAAAAATCAATTCTTTATTTGTATCCGGTAAACAAGTAATATGGATGCTAACCAGGCAATCCAAAAGTTAAAATCACTATTACTTTTCTTATTGCTAAATGATCATTCCCCAGTTTACCTGACTCTTATTTGGTGCGCACAAAATTTGGTACACAAAAAGGAAGTTGCAGGGCATGCTGGGTTGTCTTTTTTGCTTCTCTACTTCCCCTCAGACTTTTCTAATGCAGCCTGATTGGCTGAAGCCTCTTTTCCCTGTTTTCCCCTCCCACGCCTCTGTTCCTCTCTGATTGGCCAATATTTCTCATGCTGAGACAATGCACTTTCTATAGTGAAGGGCGGGAAAATCAAGCAGAGGAGAGTAAGGGAGGAAATGACATCAGGATTGGTTTTAAAAAGAAAACAGTTAATATGGGTAATGCCAAGAAGTATTTTCTCTTTTTTTACTGTAGAAAAATCACTAAAATCAAAACGTGGACAGTACAATACATACGTTATGTAAGTAGAGCAAGTATTTATCTAGTTATATATGTGTGTGAGATAGTATGACTGACAGCTCCTCTTTTAGAAAAAAACAGGGCTGGGGAGTCGGAGCAATTTTTGGGTACCTGGAGTTGGATGATTGTTGTACCAGATTCCACAGCCCTGGTATGTATTAGAGTAAGGAGTCAGAGTCGAGGAGTTTGAGCAATTTTGCGTACCTGGAGTCGGTGGTTTCATAAACTGAGGACTGAGGAGTCGGAGTTGGAGTCGGATGATTTTTGTACATACTCCAGAGCCTTGGAAAAAATACATTTTATCCTGAACATCTGCTGTACTGTACATATGGTGAGTATACTTGTTTTTTCACAGTTGCTTTAGATTGACTGTAAAGCAAACCTATAAGGATGCTACAGCCTTTTTTGGATACTTACCTCAGGTGGAGGTCTGTATCCTAGAAAGGATATTTTCCCTACAGGTGCTCTTTAAAATATTGCTCTACACCTTCATGCAGGTTCCTTCCCAACACCTACTTGTCTCTCTCAAGTCCCCAAATCTCCCTTTCCTCAACCGGAAGGTCCTGAGCAACCACCTGGACAAGACAAGGCAAATAATAATATTTATATCACGTTTTTCTCCTGGCCAACTCAAAGCACCAGAGCTGCCCTCACTAGGACAAGCTCTATAGGCAGTAGCAGTGTTAGGGAGTCTTGTCCAAGGTCTCCTACTGAATAGGTGCTGGCTTACTGAACAGGTCTCCTGTGTCAAAGGCAGAGCCCTTAACCAGTACACTTTCCAGCCACTGGACAGCAAGGAGTTTGCATTTCTGAACCATCTGATGCCCAATCCTCTATTTCACTAACCTTTTGCCAATTTTCTCTGTGGTCTGCTCCGACCCAGGTAAGGATTCCCCTCTGCCTAATAACCACAGCAGCTTTTAGTAAATCTTACCCTAATCTACTCACCGGCTCATAACCGAACGATTCGCAAAACACAGGCTTAGAAAACCGTCAGACTAAACTATCACACTTACAAAATGGCCGACTTCACGTCAACAACTGCTCTTGACGAGGCGCCAATTTCGACTTGCAAGTAAACAAGGAAAGTGCGGAAAGTCACTTTGCACCTTTGCTCTTGCCGAGCCCCCCGTGTCAGCGAACGCTATCTGACTGACAGCTGGAGACCAGACACTGATTACATTTTTTGGGCAAAATCAATAGTTATATCAAGGAATTGAATTGTGAAATGAATGAAAGTATATGGAAGCGGTGGGATGAAACTGTCACAGCACAGCAATCTCTGGTGTGACATCGCAGATGGCTCAGCGCAGGGGTCGCGCAACCTGCGCCAGTCTGGCCTCAGAGAAACTAAAATTCCCTGCTTGCCTCGCCAAGCGGCAGTCACCCGCGCAGATCAGGCGTAATTTAAAAAATAAAACAAATGACAACTTTTTAGGCGCTTTAACTCAATAAATCAATCCAGATGGTAAATATAAAGGTTAAAAGCAGAGATTTCTAAATAAATTTCATACAACATTATTTTAGAATTAAAGAGGAACTGTAACCCAGGATTTTCCTGAATAGATCATTAAGGGGGGTCTCTGTGTGGCTGATATTGCAGTGAAACCCCTCCCACAGTGGGATGTCATTGCCATGGCCCTCACAGTTTCCTGTCCGTGAACCTCATTGCATTGTGGGAAATAACAGCTGTTTACAACAATGACAGTTGGTGGTCATTATTGCTGATATTAAATGGTATCTGGGGAGTCCAATGATCCATCCAGAAAAGATAAAAACGACCCTGGGAGCCCCATATAGTGTAGTACCTTGTAACACTAGGAAGGGCAAGAGTCTAATAGAGTAATACTCACAAATGTGGGTTGCAGCACTAACATCCACAGTATAAAGGCAGGTGAGAAGATCCCATCCCCACTCGGGTTCTTTAGGATCTTGACGTCAGTAGGGTCGCTTTTTACAAAAGTAGTTGCAAGTTGAGAGAACTTAGAACATCACCCTACAGTCCAAAATATTGACATTTCTTACCTCAAAGGAAGAAGGTATCTTGCATGAGGTACACAGTTTTTTTAATTGGACATTTAACACAGAAACAGGGGCGTAACTAGACTTAATAGGTCTCCCCTTCTAAAATAATAGCATGGGTCCCCCTCGGTCCCCAAACCCCATGTGGGTCGGCGAATGGCAGCACAGAATGCTTTGCAGTGAAACAGTGTCTGGAGGAGAACAGTGATGTTTTTTGCTAATCGGCTGCACTTGTGGTTGGGGAAAGGGGGGGGGGGCTCTTAAAGCCTCTGGACCCCTCTGCAGGGGTTGCAGGGGTAATTGCTACCCCCATGCACAGACATAAATCTGTTTTAAGTGTTCAGTGAAAAAAATATTTACCTCATGCAAGGTATCTTCTTTCTATGAAGTAAGTTTTCTTATGGTTTTGTATGATCTATTTTCTATTTTTTAGGGGGCACCTCTTCCGTCCCAGTTTGTGTTGATATGGGGCCTCAAGCCCACAAAATTAGGATATACTTGGCGAGATTGAAGCGTGCCGTTTGACCCATCTCTCCTGCCCCCTTTTCATCCCCTGTGAACACACTGCTGTCTTTGTTTTGGACTCTGGATAATTCAAACGAGACAAAGTAAATAATAGAAACCCGCAGACATCACCAAGTCACGCTGTCGCTGTGAAACGTGCGTTCGGCTCAGAAACCAAACCTCAACATGTCTCATTACAATAAATAAGTAGGTCAGTCCTTGCTTGAACCAAGAAGAGAGATCCACCCGAGACAGGCGGTCCCTTGATTTCTGAGGAGCTCAGGAACGGAGGATGAAACGTGGCGGCTGACGAGACTCTCCTTCTTCCTTTCTTCGGGAGTCTCTTTATCCTCCGAGCCGGGCCGGTCTCTCCTGTATATTTTACACTAAGAATTCCTTGTGTAAATATTGTATCACAGAGTCTAGGAGACCACAAAGAGTGCGCCTTGCGTACGCGTAGGAGAACCGGGGGAAAATCACGCCTCAGGAGAGCGCCACTTCAATTATTAACTACAGGTGCCTGAGTTCTGCTACCCAACAGAACGTTCCAATTACAGACCTGCACTGAGAGCTACCAGGACTCGGCAATGAGGCAGAGCAAAGACCGCGGTCCCCGGGCAGAGTGTGGAAGCCCCTAGCAACCTGCTGGGTGGATGGATGTGGACTGGTTATTATAAGTGATGAGCACAAATTTCCCATCATCCTAATTTTACATCGTAATTTGCCATTACAATGCAAAATCGTAATGTGAAATTTCAGGGTAAAAACCTAATTCATTTTTTATGTAAACATAATCAGGACCGTAATTTCACAGTTTTGCATGATTTTCTTGTAATTTTGTGCTGACATAAAGTGTACCAGAGATCAATAATAAAATGTGCACACATACCTGGGGTTTCCTCCAGCCCCCGCATACCAGATCGCTCCCTCGGTGCCGTTCTCCACCTTCTGGATCCTCCATAGGGGATCCCGATATCTTCGGCCAGTCGGTGCATGTGGCCAGGAGAGTTCTGCGCCAGCACAGTAATACTGCGCAGGTGCAGAGTGCTCCCGGCAGCGGGCGTGGCCGGGCTGCACATGCACAGAAGCCCCAACTGGCTGAGATACCGGGACATTTTATGGAAGATCAAGGAGGCAGAAGACAGCACCGAGGGAGGGATCAGGCCGGAGGGGGCTGGAGGAAGCCCGGGGTATGTATACATTTTCTTTTAAAATCATTTCTGGTTTCCTTAAAGCAAAGCCCCCATACATGCTTAGGTTATCAAAATTGCCACATATATTTAAGGGGAGTAGTGGGAAGAAGTAAAAGAAAAAAGAAAGAATTTTTCAAAAAGAAATTGTAGTTTTTGACATAATCAATTTTTAAAAAATGCAAAGGAAAAATTGTTCTTAAAGGACACCAGAGCCAAAGGATTTGGATAAACAGGCATATGCTGTGGGTAGGTTGAGATAAAGGACAACTGAAGAGAGAGGTATATGGAAGCTGCCATGTTTAATTTAAGCAATACCAGTTGCCTGGTCCTGGCACTAAAAACGGACCGTTAGTGGATTGTAACGGAACGGATCCGAACGGATGCTAACAGATCCAATTTGGATCCGATCACATTGGTCTGTTTGAACGGATCCGTTCCGCACGATCTGCTGGACAGACCGCTAGCTTGGATCAGCGGTAATTTTTCCAGATTAGCGGATGTGTCGCATTTACTGCGCGCTAACGGAACGAAGCATCGGAGATGAGACTAAGGACTCGTTCACACCAGAGCCCTTTTCCTGCGTTTCAACGCAAAGGCAATTCTTTGCGTTAACCAAGGTAAAATGGAAGTCCATAGACTTTCAATTTACCTTTCACACCCGACTCTGCGTTTCGGTGCATAGCGGTTCGATGCACCTGGGAGCGTTGAAACACCGGGAGCGGCGGTTTCCCGTCGTGTTCAATTAATAGCTACCGCCGCTGATTGCGTCACACCGCAGATTCTTGACGACACGCCGCGGGCTATTCAACGCGTGCAGGAGAGAACATACCAAGCAACATAAAAAGTTTAAGAAAAATGAAAAAAAAAAATCAAAAACAAAAAAAAGAACTTTGTTTCCGTCCCTAATAAATACATGACTGGCATTTGAGGCCAGGAATAGCATTTCATGCTGAAGGCAGCGCGGAGACAGAATTCTCTGGGTCTCTTGGGTACCCGGGGAGGAAAAGGCTTAACGCCGGCAAGCCACAGCGAGGTCACCGCCTCTGCTTTCTGATACCGACAAGGTACGTGATTAGAAAGCGCACATCTCATTTCCGGGCCCGCGGTGTAGCACAGTATCGGCACTAATGAAGGATTGGCTGGAGAGTGATAAAAATGAATTCTCAGAGATTACCGCGCATTCGGCTCCTTGTCACATCCACGCACGCGGCTTGTAAACTGATTAATAGGGAAGTGTGATGAAAGGAGGGATTTTTTTGTTGGTGACAGGGAGCTCATGGCAATAATAATGCCACCAGGACGGGGAGGCTGCGAGCGGAATAGATTAGCAGAGGGAGAGAGAGCGGTCGCCTGAGAGGGCGGCGTGCAGACTTCCTTCCAAAACATAAACTACTACTAAGGGCTCATTCACATTGCATTCCGCTCGCAGTAGCGAGCGCCTTGATGTTTTTTGGTCGCAAATTTTTTTTCCCGATTCCTGGCACTTGGGTGGGCGTTTCGTTTTTGTGAAAGCGCTTTTCTAAACGCTTTTCTCGAATGTTTTTTTAATTCACTCGCTGACACGAGTCAGGAAGTAAACTCCTTGACCCAGAAAAGAATAAATACAATGTATTTATTCTTTAAAACGCGAACGCAATCGCCCCGCAAAGTGATTGTGTGAGCGTTTAGCGCCCTTCCTATTCCTTCCATTATAGCAAAATCGCCCCAAAAATGGTCCAGGCACCGCTTTGCTGAACGCACAGAGCACAAACCGCGCTGATATGAACCTTCATAGAGATTCATTGCACAAGCGTTTTGGGGGGCGATTTTGAAAATCGTTTGCTCTTGAAAAAAGGGCAAAAACGCCCCTAGTGTGAATGAGGCCTAAGACCGTAAGATCTTTCCAAGTTACAACAAACAGGGCCACGTGTACATCACAGGAGCCTATAGGCACAGATGTCCTGGCACCGTAAACTTCACCCTCACAAACTTTTTCCAAACCGCGCTGTAAGTGTGCTAGCTGGCCCACCTTTCACCTCCCCCCATACTTATGGTACCGTATCAGAAACACAGAGGCGCCAAAAGGATAAAACGATGTTTGCATAAAAAATAGGGCAAGAGGTACTCACCTCCCCATAGAAGACGCAACAAAATAAACATTTCAAAAGTAGTCTTTAACCACTTGCCGACCGCACGCTTATACCGTGCGTCGGCAAAGTGGCAGCTGCAGGACCAGCGACGCAGTATTGCGTCGCCAGCTGCAGGCTGATTAATCAGGAAGCAGCCGCTCGCGCGAGCGGCTGCTTCCTGTCAAATCACGGCGGGGGGCTCCGTGAATAGCCTGCGGGCCGCCGATGGCGGCTCACAGGCTAAATGTAAACACAAGCGGAAATAATCTGCTTTGTTTACATTGTATGGCGCTGCTGCGCAGCAGCGCCGTAAGGCAGATCGGCGATCCCCGGCCAATCAGCGGCCGGGGATCGCCGCCATGTGACAGAGGACATCCTGTCACTGGCTGCACAGGACGGATAGCGTCCTGTGCAGCCCGGATCACTGGGGGGACAGGTAGGAGAGGGAGGGGGAGGGAATGTCGCCGCGGAGGGGGGCTTTGAGGTGCCCCCCCGCAACATGCCACCAGCAGGAGCGATCAGACCCCCCCTGCACATCATCCCCATAGGGGGGAAAAAAGGGGGGCGATCTGATCGCTCTGTGTGCCCTCTGATCTGTGCTGGGGGCTGCAGAGCCCACCCAGCACAGATCACAACAAACAGCGCTGGTCCTTAAGGGGGGGTAAAGGGTGGGTCCTCAAGTGGTTAATAATGTACTCCAATATTTGCGAAGCGTTTCGTGGGACACAGCACACTTTCTCAGGCAATGGAACAGGAGCAGCTGATCCGTTATCTAAGCGAGCGTGGCGCCTCCGTACTCACCTCCCCCCACTTCCCCTTCCTGGCGTAGGTAGCCACGAGTGCCCCTTACTATTAGGTAACAAGATGTACCCTCAATATTAACTACTTAACGAGAGCCCATTGGAAGTGAAAGACGTATGTGCACACGGGGTTATGTGTGCGTGTGCACCCCTTGCGGGTGCACGCCGATACTCCCACCATGCAAAACAATTGTTTTAACATGTCCTTTTTGCATTGAGAGGTTAAGTAGCTAGAGGTTCCCCCAGCTGAAGGGAAATCAGTGGAATGCAGAGAGACGGGTGAGTAACCTGCTATTTGCACTCTGCTCGGGACTCTGCGTGGGGATGGACGGTGGGAGGCACTTAGGAATGGGGCTGAGAGACCTTTCCATCATCTGGCGCCTGTAGGCACGTGCCTATAGTGCCTTATGGTAAATCTGGCCATGACAACAAACCGTTCCAGGCCATCCGCTCGAAAAATACAATTTTTTGGGGGGGTGGGGGCGGGGGCAAGAGAGAGCTTGCCTGTTCACTGACGCCACAAGTTTCCATCCCCTCCTAGGATTGCTAAAAGTAAGGACTGGGTCACACGGATGACAGCAAATAATTATTTTTTTAACTGCTTGCCGACCGGATAACGCTAATGGGCGTGGCCACGGCAGCAGCCTCAGGACCGCCTAACGCCGATCAGCGTAAAGTCCTGGGGCAGTAGTTTGCAGGAGATCGTGCGCAGGTTGCGCGCACATCTGCTGCTCGGGGGCGGAGCTCTGCCCCGCCTTCAGTGTCCCCAGGACCGCATTTACTGCTCGGGGCAGAGCTCTGCCCCGCCTTCAGTGTCCCCAGGACCGCATTTACTGCTCAAGGGCGGAGCTCTGCCCCGCCTTCAGTCTCGCCCAGGACCGCCTAACGCCGATCGGCGTAAAGTCCTGGGGCAGCAGTTTGCAGGAGATCACGCGCAGGCTGTACAGCGCTGCGATCTGCAGCAGTGCTGTACTGGGGACAGCCGTGTCCCCTGGGGGACAAGAGAGTGATCGGCTCTCATAGGCAGAACAGTGGACAGTGTAATATATCTGTAAGTAAGTAGAACTAGTATTTATCTACTTATAACTTATATATGTTTTTTTATTTCTAGGTTAGCATGGGTGCCACTTGTTCTTTAAGGATTACCACTATGCAACACACATATAGAGTCGATCATTACCAGCATAGCCCCAATGAAAAGCTGATAAGATGGTGGTCCAGGGGCCCTGGTGCGGTTGCAATCTCTGCATCCCCTATCACTATGCCACTGCCGACCACCCCTAACCGATGACTAACCACAACCGCCCCCTCCAATGTAAATTGTCAGTAAATAGCCATCAGGCATCAGGGAAGTTTGGCCGCTGCAGCGGGACTTTAGATGCAGCAATAGGTGTCCCACAAACTTTCACGGCCCCCAAATGACCCGATTCACTTAAAATAATCAACGACAAACAGGTTGTTTCCTAAGCTGCAGAGGAGAGGTGATTTTTCAAGCTCGGAGGATGGCTGAGGATTTTATAAAAAAAAGTCACAAAAGAAGGGAGCACTTTGATTAAATGTTAGGCTAGTCATGGCAGGAGAGCGCTACGGGGCCGCGGAATATAAACCAGCGATCTCCGGGGACGTTCAGGAAACTGATTATCTATGGACAGAACGCCGCCTGTTTTTCATAAATCATCCTCTGATTCTCTCTTTTTTTTCATATTAACAACTCTTTTGAGAAGGGGAGCGCCGGCGTCCTCAAGCTTCGCTCTGCCCGCACCGCTAATTCTCAGCGGTAATTATCGTCTTCGGCTTGTAATAATATAAACAGTGAATAATACCGCTGCAAATGCCATCAAGAGCTGCCGGTGACATCACAAACAATGGGAGCCGCGCTAAAGTGGTTTGTCACTGTCTACAGAACAACGAGGCTGCGCGGCAAGGCTCAGGCGTCTCCGCGCGATAACTCATTACTGTGCATAATCAAAGAGACATCGTCTCCCAACTCCTCTCCCCACTTATGTAAAGTGCTCGGGGAACGCGCCGTACTCTTTTGTTTACAAAAGGATTTTACTTGTTGAATTAAGAGTGAAGCTGGAGCTGGTTGGAAAAGCTTCAAGTGAACCAGTAGCGTTGTAAAGTTATCCTCGCCGTGCAGATCATTATCAGCGCACGCCGCAGCGAGGAGGACGTTCAGCTAGTCAGTATTGCTGAAAACACTGTGGGCCGAGGGGGCGGATTTCTGGAAAGGCCACAGAGGCCCGGGCCTTGAGTGTAAGCTGGCCAAAGGGCGGCTGGACATGGGAGAGGGATTGCTGCATACGGAAGAAGAGGCTGCAAATGGAATACAGAGGTTGGAAATAAGGAGTAGCAAATGGAAACAGCTGCTGCCCAAGCAGGGGCGTAACTAAAGGGTGGGCGGGGCAGAGCTGTAAGGGGCCCCAATTTCTACTTCACTCCCTCTGATGAAGGGGTCCATCCTTAAATTTTGGTG
Organism: Hyperolius riggenbachi; assembly: GCF_040937935.1. NCBI lineage: Eukaryota > Metazoa > Chordata > Amphibia > Anura > Hyperoliidae > Hyperolius > Hyperolius riggenbachi. Next base: position 652,933,414 of record NC_090646.1, read on the forward strand.
TTTTTGTGGCTACACTTGTTATGGGTGTGAAGATCTTGATGGCCACACTTGTTCTATGACCCTTGCAAGATGGGCCCCCTGGCTGTGAGGGTCACCAGGGCTAGGGAATGGAATGGGTTTGAACACTTCGGGGCCCCATTAAAGTTTTGCTGGGGGGCTCCATGATTTGTGCCCAAGGGCTGAAGGGGGCTGCTGTACATTAAGGTTAGGCATGGAAGAGGGGGCTGCACAGGGAATAGGAGGTGGGTGCTGCACATGGAAGGGGGGCTGCAAGAAAGTTGACCTGGGGTGGAAAGTATGGGGCCTAACTGACTAAGGGGCCCATTTATAAAAGTTAAATAAATAGAAGAAGAACATGTTAGCACTTGAAGTTTTGTGATTGTGCGGGTCACGAGAATTCGCAGGGGCCCTTGTCTCCAGTGGCATAGGAGCTATGGGCCCCAGTGCAAGTTTTACATGGTGCCCCCCAAGCACTCTACATAACAATTGATATGGTGCACCAAAACCTGCCAAGGGCAGCCACAGTGTCAGAGGTGCAAGAAGGGGATGGGGAACAGCTTGTTAGTGATCACTTCTATTCAAAGCATCTATAAAGGTGATTATTACCAGCACAGGACCAATAGAGAGCTGATACTGTGAATGAGGGAGGGCCCCGATGCAGTCACAACCTCTGCACCCCCTAATACTACACCACTGCTTGGATCAGTGCACATCTGTGCCAGCTACTGGACTCGATGGCTGGAAAGGTGGTGGCAAGTTTTGTAGAAAGTAATGGAGGCAGTGGCCACCACCTATGTTGCGTTTTTTTTATTGAAGTTCAGATAAAAGAAATCGGGTACATCACAATCCTAGGGCGCCGCGAGCTACACTCGGGGTGGAAAACTGCAGCTCAGACCGGTAACCCCGAGCTATACTCGTGGTAGCCGCCGGGAGGTCCATGCAGAGCATTGCGCGCAGTGGGCGTTCTCTCTCACCTCCAAGGCGATCCAGACGCTGACGGCCATTCTTCTTCCTGTCCACGGAGGCTCTGCATCCCCCTGGTGAGATTGCCAACTATCATCATGACGACAGCCAGCAATCTCACTATAGGGTTACAGCACCACCTGGAGGAGGAAGGGAGAACTGCAACGCTCAAACCCAGGGAGGTGAGTAAGTGCAGAGGTTGCTCCAAGCTCTCTCCTGGTATGATTTTTTTTCTTGCTTTTAGGGTCTAAAAGCACATGAAAAAAAACAGTACCGCTTTCAGACCCTAAAATCAGAAAGGAATCATATCGCCAGGGAGGTTAAAGGACAACTGAAGTGAGAAGAATATGGAGGCTGCCATATTTATATCCTTTTACACAATACCAGCCCTGCTGATCTATTTGGCTGCAGTAGTGTCTGAATCACACACCAGAAACAAGCATGCAGCTAATCTTGTCAGATCTGACAATAATGCCAGATACACCTGATCTACTGCATGCTTGTTCAGGGTCTATGGATGAAAGTATTAGCAGCAGAGGATCAGCAGGACAGCCAGGCAACTGGCATTACTTAAAAGGAAATAAATATGTCAGCCTCCTTATCCCTCTCATTATAGCTTAATACTGGACTGTGGTCCATCCTTGTATAGCGCGTCCGGCAGTCGGCATGTCGCGTGCTGCTCATCCGCACAGCAATGGTGGTCGGTTATACGGTTTGCTGTGGCTTCACTTTACTCACACTGTGCAGAGTTGAGTATTTTTTTTCATAAAGTAAAGAGAGTTTGTGTAACATGCATGCAGCTTCCTGCGAGCAGCGATCTCTGCCCGGGAAGGGATGCGTTGCCCCTCCGCGGATCAATTATTTACGCCGTACGATGGTCCCCGGCACGGATCAGTAATAAAGGCCTGAATTATTGATAAAGGCTTGCGCCTTTCGATTAGATTTCGGAAGCCGGCGATTAGATTTGAGGCCCCCTGCTTGCTCTTTCGGCTGATCCCAGCTGCGCCCCTCGCACAAGGAGCTGGAAATGGTGCAATATCACCATGAATAAAACACGAATGGGAACATGTAAAGTTTCTTCATAACAGTTCAAAAACGTGGACAAGACAAAAGGCAGAACTGAAGCCGAACTCCAGACTCGGCTGGAATAGCAACAACGTGCAGGCTTCCTCAACCAGGGTTCTTTGAGGCCTTTGTAGGGGTTCTACGGAGCCCCAGGGTTCTTTGAGGCCTTTGCAGGGGTTCTATGGAGCCCCAGGGTTCCTTGAGGTCATTGCAGGGGTTCCCTGGAGCCCCAGGGTTCCTTGAGGTCTTTGCAGAGGTTCCCTGGATCCCCAGAGTTACTTGAGGTCTTTGCAAGGGTTCCCTGGAGCCACAGGGTTCCTTGAGGTCTTTGCAGGGGTTCCCTGGAGCCCCAGGGTTCCTTGAGGTCTTTGCAGGGGTTCCCTGGAGCCCCAGGGTTCCTTGAGGTCTTTGCAGGGGTTCCCTGGAGCCCCAGGGTTCCTTGAGGTCTTTGCAGGGGTTTTATGGAGCCCCAGGGTTCCTTGAGGTCTTTGCAGGGGTTCCCTGGAGCCCCAGGGTTCCTTGAGGTCATTGCAGGGGTTCCCTGGCATTTTCCCCTCCGGTGAAAGTATCTCTTCGGCTCCTCTGTGTCCTCTTTATGAATTGTATGCTCAACTTGAATGTGGCGGGAGTGTGGGGTAGAGCATACCATATTTTTCTGCCTATAAGACATATTTTTTCACCCCCAAAAATAGTGTGCAAAAAGTCCCTGCATCTTATATGCCAAATGCAGGGAGTCCCCAACTTACGAACGCCTGCTGATATGAAGCTTGGACCCGCTGTGATGTCGAGGACTCCCTGGATTGTCTCCATGTCTCCCCCACTTCCCTGTGTCTCCTCCACTCCCCATGAATACATGAAAGTAGCAGCAGCACGGCTCATCTAATCCATCAGAGCCCCAGGCAAACAGAGACCTCTCCTCTCCTTCACTGCTCCCCTAGTGCCGGCTTCTGTTGATGACACGATTAACAGAAACCAGCACTAGGGGAAAAGAGAGAGATAGGAGAGGTCTTTGATTATCATGGGCTCCAATGGATTAGGTGAGCCGTGCTGCCACTGCTTTCATTTATTCAGGGGGAGTGGAGGTGGACACGGGGGGAGCGGAAAAGACATGGGGAAGCGGAGTAGACATGGGGGACAGAAGGCGACACATGGGGGCACAGGAGGACATATGGGGCACATGGGGGACACAGACAGGAGGACACCTGAGGTATAAGGAGGACACAATAATTGGGGAACATCTACAAGACACTCTAGGACCACGAACACACCAGGTCTAGTATATATATATATATATATATATATATATATATATATATATATATTTTTTTTTTTATTTTTTTTTTCCCCTGATGTTTGCCCTCTAAACCTAGGTGGAGGTCAAATTAAAGAGACACTGAAGCGAAAAAAAAATTATGATATTATGATTTGTATGTGTAGCACAGCTAAGAAATAAAACATTAAGATCAGATACATCAGTCTAATTGTTTCCAGTACAGGAAGAGTTGAGAAACTCCAGTTGTTATCTCTATGCAAACAAGCCATTAAGCTCTCCTACTAAGTTAGTCCTGGAGAGGGCTGTTATCTGACTTTTATTATCTCAACTGTTCCTGGACTGTTTACTTTTCCTCTGCTAGAGGAGATGTCATTACTTCACAGACTGCTCTGAAAGAATCATTTTGAATGCTAAAGGTGGCCATACACTGGCCCGATTTGCGGCAGTTTCGACAGCAGATTCGATCACTGGGATCGAATCTGCTGCCAATCGTTCGCGCAACACGCACCCGCCGATCCGATTTCCTCCCGAAATCGGATCGGTCCGTCGATCGCGCCGTGCGGGAAATTACCCTCGATCGCCCGCGGGTAGGGAGCGCGTCGCTAGCGGCGGCCGATCCGATCAGGTATACATTACCTGAGGCTGGCTCCCGGGCATCCCGTCCGTCACTGCTCCCGTCATGGCACCTCCGCCATCCTCGTATAACTTCCGCTGTCATGCCAGTGACAGCGGAAGTACAACTAGAGGGCGCTCTATTTGAACTTCCGCTGTCACTGGTGTGATAGCTTAAGTTCTATGCGGATGCCGGAGCCGGAGGTGCCACATGACTGGGACATCACGCCCGGGAGCCAGCCTCAGGTAATGTATACCGGCGGGGGGAGCGGCGGCAGCACCACCACAACAGATTGTGATCGGTTTCAGGCTGAAATCGATTCACAATCTGTTTGCAGGAAAGGCAGCCATACGATCCCTCTCTGATCAGATTCGATCAGATAGGGATCTGTCAGCTGGTCGATCTGATGGCACATCGACCAGTGTATGGCTGCCTTAAGTGTTGTGTGATCTGCACATATTATAGAATGATGCAATGTTAGAAAAAACACTATATACCTGAAAATAAAAGTATGAGAATATTTTCTTTGCTGCTAATCTTCTAGTAATTATTCATAGTACACAACCAATTCATTATATCATATATTTTTTTTCGCTTCAGTGTCTCTTTAATAAGGAGCACATTAATAAAAAGCAATAGGGAGGCAGTATAATGATCGGCACCATAATAAGGAGTAGTGTAATAAAGAATGCTGTTATAGAGGAGCACTATAATTGTGGGGTGTACAGCAAGAAACACAAACATTCGCTACTATGATAGGAAGCACTGTAAGGAAGAACCATGGATGGGGGCCAAACAACAGGGAGAAACCCCACACACACTTCATGCCGTCCGCAACATAGATCCCCCCACTGCCCCGCTAATTCAGGGTAGTGATGATGGCAATCTGATCATTAAGATTACATAAAACTTCACATCATTTTTCGCAAATACTGTCATAAGTAATTATGATTTGGACAATCGACTGAATTTGTGCGATCCAGTCATAATTTTACGTAATAACGTGAAATTTTGTGCCCAATTAAGCGCTCAATATCAAAGCCCCGATACAAGCCTTTGTCACCAAATTTGCTATGTATGTTTAGGGGAAGAATCACAACATTTTTTATTTTTTTTAAAGACCTTGTAGTTGAATTTGAAAATGCATTGTTTTTTTTTTAACTCAGAAAAAATGTCAGTTTAAAAAACATTTTTCCGTTGCATTTTCAAAATCGATTATCTCAAAAACAACAAGTTTTTTTTTTATTTTGGTGACAACAGCATGTTACATAGTTACATAGTTACATAGTTATTTTGGTTGAAAAAAGACATACGTCCATCGAGTTCAACCAGTATAAAGTACAACTCCAGCCTACTCCCTCACATATCCCTGTTGATCCAGAGGAAGGCTGTGCTATTAACTACTAAAATTGGCACAAAATTATGCTTAAATTCATCAAAATTGGAAAATTACGATTCCTGATTATGTTTACATACGAAATGAATTAAGATTTTCCCAAAATTTCGCATTACGATTTTGCATCCGTTTCTGGGTACAGGTTATCCAGGCAAAGTCCTGGGGTGTGCTAACGGCATTGTTCTTCCCACTCGCCCCTCCCATTGCCTGATGCTTCTCATATGTGTCTCTGCCCCCCTGCATAGCAACAGAACATGCCGCTAGTCTGCAGGCTAGAGACATGTCTGTACAGTTTTGACCCAGCGCTGTCATCCCATGGATCGAGTACCGATTCTTGCTGAGTGACTTGACTCCTACAAGTGTACAAGTCTTTGAAGGGAACCTGGAGTTTGCACCAGGCTGTCACTGCTGCTGTTTATAATCCACACTCTGCTTTGCTAAAAATGATACAGAACTAATGACCCTTAGAACTTTCCTGCAGTAAAAGCATAATAGAACCATTATCTCACTGTTTCTCAGCTGTTTTGGCTTCTATTCACTCTTCAGGAAACAAAATTGAATTCGACAAGCTGTCGACACACTCTTTTGCATAGATAAAAGCTCAAGTTTTTTAACTCTTGTTGTACTGGAAAACAGAAAAAGGGATTTCCGATAATTTCTTTGTAGGGCTACTACTATATGTGTATATGTTTATCTCATTATGTCACACGTCACTTCAGGTACACAGCCTTTAGAAAGGGAACAAAGAAAGCACTTTCTGTATTCCTTTCACTTCCGCCCGTACGTGGCCATAGATATGAAATCAGACACCACCCGATCTAGCTGAAATTGGCCAGATGGGGGCGGCGATCATTTCCCATCTGTGGCCACCTTTCCGGTGAACTGCAAGAGAGAAAAGCGCTGAAATAAATAACCGAGATTGAAATTCTATCAAGGTCAGCATCTTAATCTCCGGCACAGAACAGACGGTAATCCTTTTGTAAGTACAGAACTAATCTCAGCTGTTTGCCGACAAGCAGTGACTTGTACAGTATCAATATATATTTCCACAAGTCAAACTTTAAATCCCCGCAAAGCCTTACAGAGCATGTGCGTCGGGCGAAGTTACGAGCGCATGGTTTTATCTCCCTCATCATTCTTCCTCGCGGAGCTGACCTCCTCTCCGCACATCTACGGCAAAAACTTTCTCCGTCCGCTCAGACACGCAGCTATTGTCATCATGCAAAGCCCACAACTCCAGGAAGCCCTAAAGGGAATCTGAAGTGAAAATAAACTTATGATATAATTATATGTTTGTATGGGTAGTACTGCTAAAATATAAAACATTATTAGCACAGCTATATGTCTCATATTGTTTCCAGTACAGTAAGAGTTAAGAAACTTCAGTTGTTACGGTATATACTCGCATGTAAGCCATATTTTTAATCACAAAAAAAAATGTGCTGAAAAGTTACCCCCCTCGGCTTATATGCGAGTCAGTGGAGCAGAACGGATGGTGGAGCGGGTTTCGTTACTGGCAGAGGATCATAAGGATCGTGCACTAGTGATCCTGCTCTGGTCAGCTGGCTTCCTGCTGTGTTCATGCCCGCCTATCCCCTGCAACATGGTATGCAGAGTGCACTTCTCAAGACTACTTGTGTCCCCTGGCTTGTGGAGCGGAGTATGCAAGCAACGTGTCAGCAGTGCAATGATCGGGGATTCTTCCTGTGTGGCAATCACTGTGTCTCATATCTATGACGCCATCTAGTGTCATCTTGAGACACAGCTGTATCATCCTTGGGGCATCAGGCTATGGGGAAAGGGAATTACTTCTACTGGGAGCACATCTGGCTACTATGGCAAGGGTTTATACTGGATAGGGGGCTTATATGCGAGTCAATCACTTTTTCCTTTCTGAGGGAAAAGTGGGTACCTCGGGTTATACGTGGGTCAGCTTATATGCGAATATATAGGGTATCTATGCAAAAGAGCTTCTGTGAGCTCTGCTACTTTATAAAATCATGGACAGCGCTGTTCTTTGAAGCACTTATCTCAATTGTCTCTAATTGTTTCTTTCTTTGTTTATGGTTTTTCTGCAGTGAAAAGTTCAAAGGGTCATTAGCCTGCTCTGTGAAATCATGTAAAATGCTGAGTGTAGTGTGGAAACTGCAATTATTAGAGAATGATGCAATGTTATAAAAAAGCTATATACCTGAAAATAAAAATGATACTATTTTCTTTGCTACTAATGTTCTAATTAATTATCTAATTGATTAACCGTATTACACAACCAATTCATTATATCATGAGTTTTTTCTCACTTCAGTGTCTGTTTAAAGAAAGGAAGTCAGGGTTTAATTTTTTTGTATTAGTTTGTGAATAGTATGAGGGTAAGAGTCTGGGACAGTTTATTATATCCAATAAATCTACATTCCAGTAAAGTAGCAATAGGGGATGCAGAGGTAGCCGCTGCACTGGGGCCCTTGGGCCAGAGGGGTCCTCTCTCCATTGTAGTATTAGCTCTTTTGTGGTCCTCCTGTGCTGGTAACTCACAGCATTCTATAGATGCTGTGAATAGTAGTGATCATTAAATAATTGTTCCCCATCCCCTTCTTGCACCTCTGACCAGTGCTGTGGAGTCGGTACAAACATCATCTGACTCAGACTCCTCAGTTTATAAAACCTCAGACTCCAACTCCAGGTACCCAAAATTGCTCTGACTCAGACTTCTCGACTCCGACTCCTCAGTTTGTGAAACCACCGACTCCAACTCCTGGTACCCAAAATTACTCCGACTCCTCGACTTCGACTCCTTAAAGTGAACCTAAAGCCTACCAAAAAAAATTAGATTAACTCACCTGGGGCTTCCCTCAGCCCCCTGCAGACGATCGGTGCCCTCGCAGCTCCGCTCCGATGGTCCAGGACCAGGACCCGCCGGCGAACACTTCCGGTTTGTCCGTCACCGGCCGACAGGCATGGGAGCGCGAGTGATTGTTCGCGTTCCCAGCCTGTATATCGCCCCCTATGCTGCTATTGCGACCTCCTGGCCTCAATAGCAGCATAGGGGGCGATATACAGGCTGGGAACGCGAACTATCACTCGCGTTCCCATGCCTGTCGGCTGGTGATGCCGAAACCGGAAGTCGTCGCCGGCGGGTCCAGAAGCATCGGACCGGAGCTGCGAGGGCACCGATCGGCTGCAGGGGGCTGAGGGAAGCCCCAGGTGAGTTAATCTCATTTTTTTGGTAGGCTTTAGGTTCACTTTAAGGTGCCCATACATCAGACGACTTGGTGGCCGCTCAACCATCCAATTTGATTATAATTGTATGCCGCTTACAGGGGAGGGAGTTCAGGTGGGCCCGAGATTAATTTTGCCCAGGGGCCTCTTTGCAACTAGAACCGGCCCTGAAGTAGAGGAACCTGCATCAGGGAGAAGGAGGGTAAAATGATTGGTTCAAAGCCCAGTAGTTATGTTTATGCAGTGGCGTTTAGGGACTTATCCAGGTATCTGGAATTGTTTACAAAGAAATAAATATGGCAGCCTCCATTTCCCTCTCACCTCGGGTTCCCTTTAAATAATGATCGGTTCATCGCTCTCTCTCTACGATGACAGTAACTTTTTAAAAGTCACTTTTTATTCTTGAATTATGGCAGAAAAATGGAGAAACTGTTAATTATTAATAGCTGCAATTAACAAACTCAGCTGGAAACAATGAGGTGCTGTTCCATGGAAGACATCGGCGTACTGACGAGGGTGGAAATTCAGTCCGGGGATGACGATCCAGCCATTTAAAAGAGACCTCCGGGCAAACCGACATTTTAAAATTTCTAATCAGGGTTGAATCTTGAGGATAAAGGTGAAATTATAATGATTTACTATATTTTCAACTATAGCACAGTAAAGTTTGGCTGCCGTTAGGCTGAATTCTCCATCAAAACTAAAACGCTAGTTACATTTGATGGGTGTGTCAGTCAGTGACGATCGTAATCAGCCAATTACGATTTCGCGTACGTTTTCGCAATTACGCCTATACGTAAATCACGATTTGTAAATTCACTTGATTTCGTTTAGTCTTTCGTAATTTCGCATAAAATTTTGCTTAATTTTTGCGTAATTTCATGCCGACTTTGGCAGTGAATAGCGAAAACCCCCATACATGCTATTTACACCAAATATGTTAAGGAGAATAATAGGTGCAGGTCAGAAAAATAATTTTCCAAAAAGACCTTGTAGTTTTTGAGAAAATCGATTTTTAAAATGCAAAGAAAAAATGGTTTTGAAACTCAGAAAAATTACAGTTTAAAAACCATTTATCTTTAAATTTTTAAAATCGATTTTCTCAAAAACGACGAAGTATTTTTTTTAAATTCTTTTATTTTTGACTTGTACCCAATATTCGGTTTAATATATGTAGCAATTTTGGTAGCAATAGCATGTATGGTGGCTTTGCTGTTAACCGCTAAAGCCGGCACAAAAGTATGGAAAATTTTGCGAAAATTACATAAAAATGTACGCGAAATTAGTAAATATTACTATTACATACAAAAGGAATGACGATTTTTTCTGAAATGTTGCATTACGATGCGTAATTGTGAATTTCTATGCAAAAATTTTGCATATATGGGACATTTTGGCCCACCACTGGTGTCAGTGCGCTGCATGAGACAAGGATGTACTCTACACTTGCTGGTTCTCCTGCATGACATAACGTGACGGGCAGGAAACCAGACAGGTAGAGAGAGTGCGGCAGCTTCAGAAGTCACATGAGATTTCCAGCAGCTGGAGGAGATGAGTCTCTATGTAAAACGCTGCCACTGCCTCCGTGAAAGTCTTAAAGAGAAGGAGGGAGGAAAGCAGTTGAGCCCTTCTCCCTGCATCACTTGTGCTGCAAGTCTGGCCTAACTCCAGACTCTCTTTGGGCTAGTACTAGTTGTACTGTCCTAATGGTGACCCTGATAGTACCAATCCTACTTATAAGTTACCTGTGTTTCATTTTTATTGATTTCAGCGGGCTATAGTGCGGCGGTGGGGGGGGGGGGGGGGGGGGGAGGGGGGCAGAGAGCGGCGTGGGGGGGGGGACACACAGAGGCATGTCATGTGGCAGGGAACATGCCTCTGTGTCCCAATTGAACCCTGCCGCACCGCTTCGGGTTCTCTTTAAACCATTTACATTAAGTCCCTAGTACAATGTATGGTGATTATATTTTATTTGGAATTAAAGGTGTATTTTTTTAATTTTGCATTCGTCACTAATTACAAGCCCATATTTGCAAAAAATAAGAGCAATATACCCTCATGACATATATACTAAAAACGTTAAAATCCCTAAAGTAAGTATTTTTTTTTTTAAAAAGTAACACGGAAGTAACATGTGTATGCTTTACTTTCACTTTAGTCAATGACCACCCGCATCTCATTGATCACATGTTCTTAAATCAGTGAATGGGAACTGTGTTCCCATTTACTGATCTGTCTACTAACAGGCGTCGCCGAGAACGCATGTGGGAGGGCACACAATGGCAACGTGGTGGGAGGCGAATATCTATGTCCCTGGCAGGGTTGCTCGTAAACTACGCCAGCGCGAATCTACGCGTCGTAGTACGCAACTACGCATCGTAGTTCGTAGACGAAGTTTAAGAACTACACGTACGTATTTCCGTGTAGTCGTAGTCCTGCTATGCGAAGCTTCGCCCGCTAGGCATAGTTGACGTATGTATTGCGAAGTCAACTACGCATGCGGTAACTGCATCTATATGGATCATTGCGCATGCGCAGAAATATTATTGCCCTTTTAGACGCATACAATTCTGCATTGGAAGGTGGAATGTACGCTTATATTAGTTTATATTGGCAAATAGGTTGAAGATTATTGTGGAAATTTTTCCGCATAAGGGCATAAGCGGTCGCATTAACTACGCTTCACACTACGCGAAGCTTGCGTAATTTAACACGTAGTCTACGAAATGCAAACGTAGTGAAGTTTCTGATTACATAGCCGTAGACTGCGAAGCGTATTTGCGTAAAAATACGCGTAGTTCAAGCGTAGCGAAGTTGACTGACTACGACCATCCCTGGTCCTTGGGACTTCAGATAAAGTCAGTCAAGGTGTAGATATGCTGCACACAGTGTAGTAACTGTAGTAACTAAGTATTGACTGCACTTGTTATGGAGAGATGCTATGGCTGCACTCTGCCATGATTGGAACAAATGCATTGCAACCAATGGGGTTTTATCTTTCAGAACAAGGCCTGTGATTGGTTGCCGCAGACAATAGCGTCACTTCGTCTTCTGATTTACGGAGGAGGCGTTCTGCGGCATTGCGGGAGCTCGCTGCCGGCTCGGCGGGGACGGTGGAAAGGCCTCGTTACTTCCTCCCATGCGCGCATTAAACGCTCCAGCTGAATCCATACGTTGGGTTTGTGTGTATAAAATAAATCATTTCACATAACGGGCTTGATTAATGTTTCAATAGAGGGGATTAATTACCATAGCCTCTATCTAATTGTACTCCGTGTACGGACTGATAAAATGAATGAGATTCTCCCAACTGCTAATTTGTTTTATTTTTTAATTTTTTTTTATTTTTTTTCTTCCCTCTTTTAGTTTCCAGCTGAATAAATAGGAGGAGAGACGCGCTACTCGCAGCTCCATATTAAACACTCGCAGACATCTGGGCTTTGTCATAGACGGCGCTACGGTTAAAATTACACAGCACCGGGTAACTTTGTTCATGTTCTTAAAGAGACACTGAAGCGAAAAAAAAATTATATTATGATGATTTGTATGTGTAGTACAGCTAAGAAAAAAAAACATAAAGATCAGATACATCAGTCTAATTGCTTCCAGTACAGGAAGAGTTAAGAAACTCCAGTTGTTATCTCTATGCAAAAAAGCTATTAAGCTCTCCGACTAACTTAGTCGTGGAGAGGGCTGTTATCTGACTTTTATTATCTCAACTGTAATTGAACTGTTTACTTTTCCTCTGCTAGAGGAGAGGTCATTACTTCACAGACTGCTCTGAAAGACTCATTTTGAATGCTGAGTGTTGTGTAATGTGCACATATTATAGAGTGATGCAATGTTAGAAAAAACACTATATACCTGAAAATAAAAATATGAGAATATTTTCTTTGCTGCTAATCTTCTAGTAATTATTCATAGTACACAACCAATTCATTATATCATATATTTTTTTCCGCTTCAGTGTCTCTTTAAGCATTACGCTTGTTTTGCTGCTTGAAAAAAACCCAAACAGAACCCCCACATATATATCCAGTTGTAACAACCAGGGCCGGGCCGAGAGAGGCTCCAGCCTCAGGGCGCAGTGTAGGAGGGGGCGCACAACTCACTCAGCTATCATTCCCTTATTGTGTTTGAAGTAGAGAGAAATAATAAAAGGGGATACATGGCAGTGACTGCAAGCCAGATAACTACAGATTAAAGAGGAACTTCAGCCTAACACAAACATACTGTCATTAAGTTACATTAGTTATGTTAATTAGAATAGATAGGTAATATAATCTCTTACCCATACTGTGTTAAAAGTACAGGCAAATGTTTGATTTCATGAGGGCAGCCATCTTTTTGGTTGACAGGAGGAGACAGGCAGCATGAGACACAGTTCCAACTGTCCTGTGTCCTGAGCACCCTTCCCAGTTGCTAGGCAATGTGAATAACAACATAGGAAATCCCATCTTTTTTTCTTTGATGAGTGGAGCTTAGCTAAAAATGCAGCTAAAAATGATGCTTTGGTAAGAAAAACAAAGTTCTGATGCTGTGAAACTGTTAAAGAAACACCAAGCCTTTTCAGTTCCGCTGAGTAGATTTTTAGTCCCGGAGGTTCACTTTAAGCAGCCACAATCATGAACCTAAGCTGAATACACACTCACAGAGGTTCACAACAGTTTTTTGTGCGGCCCAGTGGCCTCTGACCGCCCTCAATGTGCCGAAGGTCGACCCGCTGCTGTGGATCAACTCGGCTGAGGACATTATTTTTTCCCTCTCCTTGCCAATCTGTCATGTACCAGGCCGTCGGCCCCCCTTACCCCTCCAAAGCAACAGAACTACCTGCACAGAACTTGGCCTGAAATGTTTCCCAAAGGATCGAGTCCCTATCCCTGCTGGATTCATTCAGACATTCAGAGTATGTATGTACCCCAGCTTAAGAGGTGAAAATAAACTGATGAGATAAACAATGGTATCTATCCTCCTACTCCTGAAAATTACTTTCAAAAAGTCCACAATTTTCTTTTTTTTTTTAAAGGCTAGAAAAGTCGGTTTAATGGTGTATTGGATCACAGGAATGATACCGTTTTTCACACAGTCTTAGCGTACCAAAACTACAATATATGAACTATTGGTATTTATTTATCCCCTGCTCTCAGAAGCTCAGTTCTCTGCCAGGGAAGAGTTTTATGACTTTAATACCTTATCAGTGAGGGTTATCCTATAGTCTGACTGGGTCCCGACTGGAGAGAAATGGTCACTCTCATGCCTGACTGTTTAACTCTTTCAGGGACAAAAAAAAAAAAGAAATTGCCTAATTATTTGTAGGCTTGGCTCTGTGCATACACACATCTCATCATGTCACATGTCACCTCAGGTCCTGACAGGGCAGCACTTTAGTGCAGGGCCGGAGCTACCATAGAAAAAAATGGGCAATTGCCCCAGGGCCCCAGAGCCTGTAGGGGCCCCCAAGGTGTCCCTCCCCATCCTAACTGTTGCTCCCCAGGGACTCTGCAGAGTCTGTTAAGTTGGGAGGTGATTGGAGGAGGGTCAGCAGCCAGCTCAGGGGCCCAGGAGGGAAATTTGGCTGCAACAAAGGGCCTCTAATGAGGCTTTGTGGTCGGGGGGGGGGGTGTCTGTTGGGGGCCCCCAGGCTAATTTTGCCCTAGGGCCCAATTGTCACTTGAACCGGCCCTGCTTTAGATGGCACGTGAAACAGGCATTCTCTCCACCAATTTACTTTTACAAACTTTCTATAGTCACGTATCATCCTGACTACTGTTATAATTTACCTTCTCCAATTTTGGGTTTAGTGGGGGGTTCAAAGAGGAACTTTATCAAAAGATAGTAGTATTGAGAAGTTAAAAAGAGAAGATTATAAACACAGGGCCGGATTTATAACTCAGTGGCCCATAGGCAAAGGCATTCTCGTGCCCTAAACTCCGCCCCTGAACAGAGGCCACACCCCCAAGTAAAAATATTCTGAACTCTTATCCCTTCCTTATGTCACTAACTGTCCTTAGAATCTTACACTCTAATTAGTATTGCATATCATCCTTAGTGACAAGGTTGGTGATATGACGCAGGGATTAGATTGTAAACTCCTGAGGTCAGTTATCTGAGGAGGGGGCCGCCTCTCTCACATAAGTCGCCTCTAAGCATGTGCCGACAGTAAAAAAGGGTGAAGAAAACCGATCACTCTACCCTAGAACAGTGCCAGGACCAGGACAGCCAATCCAATTAGGAACTAAAGGCGGCCACTAATAGTCCAATTTCTAGCGAAAAATCGTTTGAGCGATCAGAAATTCTGATTGGATTGGTTGTAAATAATCTCCGTTGGTGGACTCAATCGATTATGAACGAGTGAAAATAATGTCGTCCGAATGAATTTTCGTCTAACCAAAATTTGGATTTTCCTGTTGTTTGTGATAGATAGGAAGCAAATATTGGTTCGTTGATGGAGTAGTGAACGATGTATTACAATATTTCACTTCCGATTCGAATTTCTGATCGCTCGGACGATTTTTCGCTAGAAATTGGACTGTTAGTGGCTACCTTTAGAAGTAGGAGAGAGCCCGCACAATGTCCATAGAAGTAAAATCCTTTATTGTGGACGTATCCAAAAATCACACCATGTGCCTACAGTGCATTATGGAAAATCCGGCCCTGTATAAAAACGTCCACTAACAATGTGAGAGGCTAAGAGGTTGTAGATAGATAGATAGATAGATAGATAGATAGATAGATAGAGTTGGTAGATAGATAGATAGATAGATAGATAGATAGATAGATAGATAGATAGATAGATAGATAGATAGGGAGATAGATAGGGAGATGCTGCTTCCTCTGCAGTTGGAAACAGTCGTTATTTCCCAAAATGCAACGAGGTTCACAGACAGGAAACTGTCAGGACCATGGCCCTGACATCACACAGCCATACAGATGTCCCCCCTGATAATCTATTTGAGCAAAGTCAGACATATCTACTAGGAAAGAGGGTATCAGCTACTGATTGGGTTAAAGTTCCTCTTTGAGCGAAGCAATAGGATCACAAACCAGAACCTCATTTTTCAGGAAGAAGGAGATCCAGCAGAAATGTATAGTCTGTGTACAGAGCCCCCCTTTATTGCTACACAATTGTTCCTCCCAGGCTGTAATTTGTATCCGAGGATTAATAACCCCTTAATATAAAATGTGCATAAGCCAATGCCGCGGAATTCACATCCTGTCGAGGGGAAAGCGAGTGGAGAAAAATGAGTCTGGGATTAGTGCCGGCCGCGCGTCTCTTCCCCGCACACGCGCTAATTAAGCCGAGCCATACAGGGCTGCGTGCATCTGTGCAGGGCGCAGGGAAAAATATTTGCACCAAAATGCTAATTGAAAAATCCTTATTGACACAGATGGTGAACACTGAGCAAGACTAATTGTGCCAGCCCAGAGCGTATAGCAAAATTCCACGCCGCTCCTTCCGGGTGGCAACAATGGGAGCCGCCACGTTACCGGGGCTGAGAATGACATAATTAGGCAAAGCAGCTTTCTCTCTCTTCCACAAACTCTGTTTAAAGAGGCCCTGTAGTGAGTTGGTGTAACAATGTTAACAGGTGGCAGGGCTGCATGCTATGTGACCTTCCTGCCTCAGCGGTGCCCCCTGCTGCCACAGGGGCAGACACCCTAGACAGGAAAGCCATGTGTCTGTGACATTGGATTATTTTTAGTATCATTATTTAGTATTTATATAGTGCTGACATCTTCCGCAGCGCTGTACAGAGTATGTAGTCATGTCACTAACTGTCCCTCAGAGGGGCTAATCCTACCATAGTCATATGTCTATGTATGTATCGTGTAGTGTATTCATTGTAGTTTAGGGCCATAGGGGGAAGCCAATTGTTTAATATTATTATTATTTAGTATTTATATAGCACAGACATCTTCCGCAGCGCTTTACAGAGTATATATAGTATTGTCGCTAACTGTCCCTCAGAGTAGCTCACAATCTAATCCCTACCATAGTCATATGTCTATGTATGTATTGTGTAGTGTTTGTATCGTAGTCTAGGGACAATTTAGGGGGACGCTTATATGTATGTTTTTGGGATGTGGGAGGACACTGGAGTGCCTGAGGGAAACCCGCACAGACACAGGTAGAACTTACAAACTCCTTGCCTTAACCAAACCCCCTTCCTTATTTCCTAGTCTCAGCTATGGACGAGCTGCCTTCCAGCATGGCAAGGGTCTCCCATCATGCCTGTTACCTGTCAGCACCATGGCTCAATCTGATTTGCTCCATGCTGGCTCCGGTCCAGATCATGTTAAACATGGCATGAGGAAAGGAAACAGACATCTGCTCCAGCGCCTGGCGCACTCCGAGGAGATTACAGGAGAATGCGGTCAGGTGATTGAACGATCCGAAGAGCTGTGGTTAGCTTCCCACCAGAAGCCAGTCTCATTTACCGCCATGCTTCAAAGTTTGTCAACCCTTAACAATACTTAATATTTCTGCATAAATATGATAAGAAAAGTGATCAGTTGTGTTTTTTTTTTCTTGGAAGTCCAGCAGTTTCAGCCAATGGTAAGATAATTAGGTGTGAGTGGGAAAAGCCTCTTACACACTGCGTCGCACCGGTTTACACTTCCCCGCCACATCCCCACCCAGAGCCGGGATAAGGTCCTCCAGCACCCAAGGCTGAGACACCAAAGTGCGCCCCTCCATCCCTCCCACCCCAGCCATCACACACTGATTGCTCTTAGACTAAGAGGCACCCCAGGGCCCCCAACACCTTACTCTCTAGTTATCTGGCTTGTAGTCACTTCCATGTATCTCCTTTTCTTATTTCTTTCTGCTTCAAACACAATTAGGAGTGACAGCTGAATGAATTGTGCGCCCCCTCCTACACTGCGCCCTGAGGCTGGAGCCTCTCCAGCCTATGCCTCGGCCCGGCCCTGTCCCCACCACCACAAGGGCCATGCAAGTCTAAGGGGACGTGCACAGTTCATGCGATGAGACATGGAGCGCAGGTAGTATCCAAATCGCCACAATCCCTACGCAAAGTCTGCAGCACATTACCGCACGCATATTGCTGTAATGCAAGTTAGTGCGCACAATGGGAGCATGGTTTGACGTGGCACGCATGTGCGGTTCACCGGGAATCCCAGTGACCACTTCCTGCCCAACAGGAAGTACATCACTAGCCTGGGGGCGGGACTCTGCATATGTCTCCAGCAGACCCCCTCTTTAATGTAGAGGCCACCATGTGTAGCACCCTCTCTCTCTCTATTCCCCACTCTTACCCCCTCTCTACAAACAAACCCCCCCCATGCATCTTTCTCTCCTTATATATTCCTAACCATTCCCTGTTTTCATTCCAGTGGCGTATCAATGGTGGTTGCAGAGGTAGCAACCGCATCGCGGCCCTTGGGACAGAGGAGCCCCGAGGGGCCCTCTCAAGCACAATATTAGCTCTCTATTGGCCCTGTGCTGGTAATAATCACTTGTATAGATGCTTTGAATAGTGGTAATCATTAACAAGCTGTTCCCCATCCCCTTCTTGCATCTCTGACACTGCGGTTGTCATTGGCAGGTTTTGGTGCACCGGATCAATTGTTATGTATAGAGCGCTTGGGGGGCCCCCATGTAAAACTTGCACCGGGCCCATAGCTCCTTAGCTATGCCACTGTCTCATTCCTCTTCCTTTCCCCATCCAGTCACTCCCTCCCCCTCTCTTGCAGCCTCCCCTTCCACTCCTATTCCCCGTCCCGCTTCTCTCCCCTCCCCATCTTCTTTGCTATCACCAAAAATCACCATCCCTATTGCCTCTTCCTTTCATCATCTCTATGCCCCCCCCCCTCCCCCGTTTATTTCCCTTTCCTTTCTGTCTTGCCCTCTTTCCCCCTCATCCGTTTGCCTACTTCTCTCTCCTTCTCCTGCACCCATCCATTCTCCTATCTCCCTTCTCCTCTCACTTGTTGCCCCTCTTTCTCCGCCATGTGTTTCTGTCTCTCTTAGAGTCCCCCCCCCCCCCCCATCTCCCTCCCTCCCTCTCACCCCCTGCAGTACTACAGTAGGCCTCTCCCTCCCTCTCAGTTTCCCTCCCATCATATATGTGTGTGACTTTCCATTCTCCCAGCACACAGCTACAGTATGTCTGTAATATTTGCTTATCACCCGTGTTGGCGTCGCCGGTCTCCTCTCTCCGCAGATCCCATTTCGTTTATAATGAAAGTAAATTTATCTTGTAATGTCGCTTCAGCCACTCAGGGATGCGCACAGACGCAGTCACTCCAATCTACTTAGGCAGAATAGGAAGCTGCTTCAGTGACACCGCCTGACAACGGTTATTAGGTTATCCTATATTGCATTCCGACATCACCCCTTCCTCCCCCATCATCCTGGGCTGAATCCCCCATAAGCCCCTGTAGGGATGGCGCGGCGAATGGGAAGACTTAGGGGAGCGCTGACAGTCAGCGGAGCAGTAATTACATCTTAGGAATCAGAGACATGTACAATATGTGACACCAGCTTCCCCTGTAATATTACAGGATTCCTCCAGGGTCCCCCCGCACTCCCCGCGCTGGCACATCTCGCCGTGCTCATTTTGCACCGCGCGTATCTTGTGAGCCGCGACGCACGCTACATGTACGGCGGATGAAGCTCGCAGCCCCCGACAGGGAGGGTCGCCACTCACCACCGCTGATAGAGAAAACACAAAGGGGATTTTCCAAGCAGTGACAATGCCTCTGACGCCTTCCATAGACAGGCCGGCCTCATCAGAGCTGGTCTTCCGGGGGAAACATTATTTTACCTGTGACGGTTCTCCTTTATTCAGCTCATGGGATGTCCAAAGAAATAACAAGGGAGCTTCAACTGGATATCTTTGTACTATTATTCAGAAATGATGGTAGGTTCTCATTATACAGGCAGGGCCGAGGCAGAGGCGAGAGAGGCTCCAGCCTCAGGGCGCAGTGTAGGAGGGGGGGCACAACTCACTCAGCTATCATTGCCCTATTGTGTTTGAAGCAGAAAGAAATAAGAAAAGGGGATACATGGCAGTGACTGCAAGCCAGATAACTAGAGATTAAGGTGTTGGGGGCCCTGTGGCCCTCTTAGTGTAATAGCAATCAGTGTGTGACGGCTGGGGTGGGAGGTATGGAGGGGCGCACTTTGGTGGCTCAGCCTTGGGTGCTGGAGGACCTTGTCCTGGCTCTGTATACAGGACTGGGGGGTAGCATAGCTCCCAACTGTCCCTCTTTCGGAGGGACAGTCCCTCTTTGGGAGCCCTGATCCTCTGTCCCTCTTTCTTCCTCATTTGTCCCTCTTTCAGGACTTTGTTCCTCTCTCTATGTAAATATATATATATTTCTCTACTGAAAAATGTGTTTGATTGATTCTAAACTTTATTCCCATCTTTTAAATTGACATATTTCTAATTTTCAAATGTTAATATGAAGGAAAATGAACCAGGATAGAAAGGACCAGTGGGGTTTCAGTTATAAAACAATACATTTTTCTTATGAAATCTTTATGGTATACGTGACTAGGCGTGTGATGGGGGCGTGATCAGGGGTGTGGCAGAGGCGTGGCTTAAGTGTACCTCTTTCTCATCTCAAAAAGTTTGGAGGTATGGCGCAGGGAGGGTGTTCTCTAGTTGGATTCATGGTCAGTGGCCCTAAAAAGGTAGGGGGGGTGTAAGTGTCCAGTGGACGGTGTGACTTCCCTCATCCTCTCTTATTGTTTTCCCTTCTGTCTGGTGCTCTCCTGGTAGCTGCTGTTCCCCCATGCAGTGCAGCAGTAGTTGGGGTTAAAGGCTGGGAATAAAGTTTAAGACAAAGTTTAACACATTTTTTAGTAGAGAAATGTATGTATTTATATAGATAGAGGGACAAATGAGGAGGAAAGAGGGACAGGAGTCCCAAAGAGTAACAGTTGGGAGCTATGGTACCGGCCAACGAGAAAGCGGTTAATCCTGTGCCCCTCGCTCTCCGGGCACATGACCCAGCCCCTGACGCTCTCCCGCTCCTCTGCCAGGCCGTGTTCCTCCATAAACATGCGAGCTGCCTTCCATTACTGGCGAAGCATGAAGAGTGGAGATGACAAGCCGCGGATGTCATTATACGGAGAGGCGATGTCACCCCGCGCGCACGCATCTTCCTGACACTCCACTTTGAAACCATTTCAGGGAAATGGCTCTGATGATTTCAGGTTGGCTAAGCCTGTCACATCTGATGGGCTGTCGCTGCTGCCTACTCCTCTATTTCTGACACCGCTCGCCAGCGCCGCCGCCACCGCGTCCAGGTATATGCAGCCATCATTATTCCGCTACAGCATAGACATATCTCAAACAATGGCCTCAATTCTGGTAGTTATGTGAGGTAAATATTTTTATTTTTTTGTAGGTAAAATACCTCATGAGGTATTTTCCTCTTTTTTTTAGCAATTCTGAAAGATTTTTCTCCATTTTCGAACATGAGGTAAAACATGAGGTATTTCAGCGGTAAGCATGCAGTAAACAAATAATAGTAGTCATTAATTCCATAAGTTATGACAGTTTTTGGAAGATGTTTTTTGTTTTTTCGAAGGAGTGAAGGTGTATTTGATTTTGTAGCAACCTACAAAAAGTATATTTATAGGCAACCCTTATACAAAAAAAATCTAGTAAATATTTGGCGTTTTACTTCTAAAATTCTTTTTTATTACAAAGCCTGAATAGGAACGACATTAAAAACAACAATAGGAACTCCACTAAAAACTGCACAATGCACACTTTACCTCCAGATACAGGCACATCTTAAACTGATCGATAAATGATGTGCTAACATGCCCCCTAATTTCCATGAGAATAGCTATTTTCTGTGAAATGAAGGCAAATTACCTCATGAATTACCTCATAATTTACTGCATGAGGTAAAACATGACTAAAACCTACCAGAATTGCTAAATGTCATTACCTCATGAGGTAAATTACCATGAGGTAATTTGTTTGAGAACCCTACCAGAATTGAGGCCAATGTCTTGCGTCCTCCGGCCGCCTTCCTGCAACAGGTGCATTCTGGGAAGGATTTCGACTGGGAGAGAACTTATGATCGTTGATACATTGGGGAGTGCATTGCTGATTTACCTTTTGTCCTGAAGCTTGTACGCCTGACTAAAGTCAGCTGATAACGACCACCTCAACCAATAGGCATGTGTACGGCAGTCCCTGGTCAGCGACAGCCACTTGGCCAGCAATCCAACCGGCAGATCAACTTGGCAACTTCTTTGAAGATGCCCCACCACCACTGTGCAACTTCACAGACACCATTGTATTCCCCCCCCCCCCCCCCCCCACCGCACATAGCAATGGAACGTGTTGTCAGCTACACATCTGACACGCATCTTTTACAGGTCAGCCCAGTGATGTCGCCAAAGGGGATTGAATCCCAGTCCCAGATGGGCGTCATCAGTTGTTAGGTGTGTATGCATCTTACACTCCCTGGCGTTATGATTAATTCCAGATTTAGGGTCTAAAAGCCATGTAATTTTTTAAAAAGCTTTTAGACCCTAAAAACACAAAGAAAAAAAAAAACATACCACAGAGAGATCTGCAGCAGCTCCTGCATATGCAGGTAGTCCCCTACTTACGAACGCCTTACTTACGAACGATCCGCCGATACGAATGACATGGATTCTCTGTTTCCATGGTAACAAACCAAAAAATGTTTTCAAATTGGACCTGTAGTTTTTGATAAAATTGATTTTAACAAATTCAAAGAAAAATGGCTTTTAAACTTGTATAAGCAGTTACAGAGGGCAGAGGTGACACAGAGGGGTACACTGGAGGCACGGGGGGGGGGGGGGGGCACAGAGGAGGTACAGGGGAAAGAGATGGCACAATGTTCCGACTTAAAGCGGAATATAACCCTGCGTTTCAACTTTGCTCTAAAACATTATTTACAGCATATTATATGCAACCAGCATTTTTTTTTTACTACACCAGACCAGCATTGGAAGGGTTACACACAGATCTTTAAAGTTCGTGGAGAGAACTGCTCCCTGCAGCTGAAGTTTAGATAGATACATTCAAGTAAACAAAATGTAACAAGTGAGGAATGTTACACACTTTGGCTGTCCTCCAACTCCTGCACAGTCAGAGAGAGTGAGTCACAGTTGTTACATTTTGTTTTGCTTAAATGTATCTATCTAAACTTCGGATTGTCAGCATTTCTCTACAGGAACTTTAAAGCTCTGTGTGTAACCCTTCCAATGCTGGTCTAGTAAAAAAAAAAATGCTTGTTGCATATAATATGCTGTAAATAATGTTTTAGAGCAAAGTTGAAATGCAGGGTTATATTCCGCTTTAAGAACTGATTCAGGTTAAGAACGAATCTACAGTCCCTATCTCGTTCTCTAACTGGGGACTACCTGTAACTCACTCAGGCACGGGATTACCACTCTAAGCTGTGGATTTCTGTCCCGAGCCTGGCTCAGGATTACCGCTAAGGAGGTTAAAATACAAGTTTATCACTGCCACTGTTTACACTATGATAATGAGTCATGGACAGCCTATATACTCGTACTTGGTATTTGCTTTTAATGTTGGCACGTCGGTAAAGACATAGCATGTGTAGAGTCATGTTTCAAGTAAAGGCAGGGCCGTTTTTATGCACAGGCAGGTCAGGCAAATGCCTGTGGCGGCACCTGCCGGAGGGGGCACAACAGAGCTGCACATTGAGAGCTATGACATTCATATAGACAACTAAAGGAATGGGAGGAAGTGACCCCCCCCCCAAAAAAAATCTAAAAACTGCCTGTCAACCTCGCCAGGTCGGCCGCTGCAACGGAGGGGACCCTGTGCCCACCGTCTGGGAACGGAGCTGCGGCGTGGGACAGATAGGCTGCCAGGGGCTGGAGGAAGCCCCAGGTAATTAGATCTGCTTTTAAAAAAAAGAAAAAAAAAGGCCCTAGATGCTTCTTACAAACACCATAGCTTCTGGCGCTCAGTTTATTTTAATATATGCAGTGCAAAAAGCACACACACCTGCAATGGATAAAACTCAGTGCGCCGCTAATTAATGCGATTTTGCTTTCACATGCATAAAAAAGCTGCCGCTTCAGCCGCCATCTCCAGGATCCTCGCCACTTCTAGCCCCTCCTTCTTTTCGCAAGGAATGTTATCATTATCGCTGTTATCTACACCATTGCCGTGAACCGCCGCGTTCTAATCACTCAGCGATCATAATGAAATGTTAATCCGCAGCGCGGCGTCTTAAGGACGCTTCTGTAGATACAGAGACCCGGCCAATCTGTATTATCTTATATTTATTATCTTATTTTTCCTCTGCGCTTGTTTCTACAGTGACGGAGGATCGCGGGGGTCAATATTTCAATTGAGCGTCTGCGAGTTCTTCGTAATTCGCCTTGTTACTGAAGCTGCACGTTTCTGGGAAATGTCATTAAAAACGAGAGTATTTCTGTATTTTTCCTCTGAAAATTCACCCCCCGCTCACATTACACAACTTTCAAACTTATAGAAAAAAGGTATGCGAATCCAGGCGACGGGAAACGTGACGCTGAAAAGTTTCACCGTGTATGATTCTGGGGTGAAGCGCGTGAAGTGATCACTGTTGGAAGTATTAACAGGATTATTACCTAAACTGCAGTATAGTAAAACAACCAGATGTCACTGTCTATAAAATGTGATAATGATCTCTATGGCATTGTTATTTCCTGTATTCTTTCTGTGTTCCTCTCTCTGTTCTAAGTAAGCTGCAATTCCTGATGGTGGTGTATCAGGGGCGTTGCTAGGGTCCTAAGAGATGTGGGGCACTGGTGGGCAGTCCAGCCTAAAAATGGGTGTGGCCGTGCACCAGAATGTAGGTGTGGTCATGGGTGGGGACATATTTACTTAACAGCGGTCATATTTACTTAACAGCAAACCGTTGGACAAAGCCCCCTCTCCATTAATACAAAAAAAAAAAAAAACTGCAGCATTTAATATAAATAGGCAGTGTCACTTAAACATAACTAGGAAGGTTTTCCTGGCTTCTGTGCTGGCTGCTTTGACTTTTTGCTGGGAGGGCTGGCCTGCTGCCAAGTTATCTGGCAGTCCCCCCATATCATTCCCTGACTTTTAGTGGACCCCCTCCCATGGGCCTCCCGTTGAGGCACCACAACTTCCAGCATGCCCCTATAGAATAACCACAGCACCCAGTATGCCCAAATAGAGACACCACAGCATCCAGCATAACCCTGATTGAAGCACCACAGCTCCCAGCATGATCAGCATTGAGGCACCACAGTTGACTCTGCCTGGGGGACATCCAGAGCACCCCAGAATAGATCCAGGGCACGTGCCACTAATCTTTGGGGCTAGCAACACCCCTGTGGTGTATGTTTTATCTCTGCATGTTTTTCTTCAGAAAAGAGTTCTAAAACTTGTTATACTGGGTGCGTATCTGGTGTACAGAACACTCTGCTCCATCAATCACGACTATAACAAGTGCAGCCACCATGTCCCCATATACCAAATGCAGCCACCATGTCCCCCATATAACAAGTGCAGCCATCATGTACCCCATATAACAAGTGCAGCCATCATGTCCCCCATATAACTAGTGCAGCCATCATGTCCCCTATATAACTAGTGCAGCCATCATGTCCCCCATATAACTAGTGCACCCATCATGTCCCCCACATAACAAGTGCAGCCATCATGTCCCCCATATAACAAGTGCAGCCATCATGTCCCCCACATAACAAGTGCAGCCATCATGTCCCCCACATAACAAGTGCAGCCATCATGCCCCCCATATAACTAGTGCAGCCATCATGTCCCCGACATAACAAGTGCAGCCATCATGCCCCCCATATAACTAGTGCAGCCATCATGTCCCCCACATAACAAGTGCAGCCATCATGTCCCCTATATAACTAGTGCAGCCATCATGTCCCCCATATAACTAGTGCACCCATCATGTCCCCCACATAACAAGTGCAGCCATCATGTCCCCCATATAACAAGTGCAGCCATCATGTCCCCCACATAACAAGTGCAGCCATCATGTCCCCCACATAACAAGTGCAGCAATCATGCCCCCATATAACTAGTGCAGCCATCATGTCCCCCACATAACAAGTGCAGCCATCATGTCCCCATATAACTAGTGCAGCCATCATGTCCCCCACATAACAAGTGCAGCCATCATGTCCCCCATAAAACAAGTGCAGCCATCATGTCTCCCATAAAACAAGTGCAGCCATCATGTCTCCCATATAACAAGTGCAGCTAGCATGTCCCCCACATAACAAGTGCAGCCAACATGTCTCCCATATAACAAGTGCAGCCATCATGTCCCCCACATAACAAGTGCAGCAATCATGTCCCCCAGATAACAAGTGCAGCCACCATGTCCCCCATATAACAAGTGCAGCCACCATGTCCCCCATATAACAAGTGCAGCCATCATGTCCCCCACATAACAAGTGCAGCCATCATGTCCACCACATAACAAGTGCAGCCATCATGTCCCCCATATAACTAGTGCAGCCATCATGTCCCCCACATAACAAGTGCAACCATTATGTCCCCCACATAACAAGTGCAGCCAACATGTCTCCCATATAACAAGTGCAGCCATCATGTCCCCCACATAACAAGTGCAGCAATCATGTCCCCCAGATAACAAGTGCAGCCACCATGTCCCCCATATAACAAGTGCAGCCACCATGCCCCCCATATAACAAGTGCAGCCATCATGCCCCCCACATAACAAGTGCAGCCATCATGCCCCCCATATAACAAGTGCAGCCATCATGCCCCCCATATAACAAGTGCAGCCATCATGTCCCCCACATAACAAGTGCAGCCATCATTCCCCCCACATAAAAAGTGCAGCCACCATACTCCCATATAACAAGTGCAGCCATCATATCCACATAACAAGTGCAGCCATCATATCTACATAACAAGTGCAGCCATCATATCCACATAACAAGTGCAGCAATCATGTCCCCCACATAACAAGTGCAGCCATCATGTCCCCCATATAACAAGTGCAGCCACCATACTCCCATATAACAAGTGCAGTCATCATATCCTCATATACACTATCATATCATACATAGAACAAGGAAAGTTATCTTCTTCAGACATATAACACATGCTGCTATCTCATTCCCATATAAAATGTGGATGCCTCACGTGCCCCTATAACAAGTTGTATTCTCCTGCACTGTACACCAATCCAACCAATCGATTGGCTGGCCATCGTGTGATTCAGCTTTGATCTCTGCGGTCGTTCCGGTGCTTGGCCACATGACATTGCATCCATCTATGTAATATGTACACTTATCTTTTAATACCCTGCCTACTGACCCCCAATCTCTCTCCTTTTCCAGAAGAACAGGCTTTCGGCATAGTCCTCAGACACTGGGGAAACTTAAACACACAGAGGATACCCCTCCCCCCCCCCCATAGTGGATGATAAGCGAGGACGCGGCGTGGCATTGGCTGGAGGGTGTTTTTAGGATGAAAGTCAGCGGTGAATTGGATTAGTAAAATCAACTTGAGTAAAGTAAAAGGATAGGGGTAGGGGGGGTGGGGGGGCAAGACATGTGACAAGCCCCCGATCAGAAGCCAGCCAATCAGCTTTTCATCTGGAGCGAGCCCGCCGTTTCATATGCGAGATGAAAGCAAATTGGACAGGCTTGCGCCAGACCTCCCTGGCCTGATTAAATTGAAACCGTCTTCTTCTCTGGCTGAGCCTTGAAAGGGGGGTCTGATTGCCTGGCGTAGGCACTACCTGCCGGCAACTTAAAAGAGCAGCAAATGTCATTTGATTAGCCTCTTATTGTGCGCCGGGCGGCGGATTCCTGGAATACGGATGATCACAGGAAGATGAGCCTCCCCGCGACCGGGAGATAAACACCGTCTCCCTTTATGGGGTTGTTTATGTTGCCGGATGACGAGGGACTCCATGCGGTTGATTGATGCCGTCGGTTCAAGTCCCTCGCTTCCTTTCAAATCACCCCATTTCCGTTGTTCAAAGAGAGTTGTTTTGTGTTTATTTCTTTAGTGGACACAGAGATGAGACGGGATCTGTTTGAAGAACAATACAGAACAAATCCTACAGAAGAACAAAAAAAATAAATCTGATCTGCCGGCAGAAGCTCACCTAACCAAACCAACGAAATCCATTGTAGTTCCATGCTTCCCTTCCGGAGTGCGTATATGTAAAAGGAACCTGAGGTGTGAGACCTATGGAAGCTGCCATATTTATTTCCTTTTAAAGGGACCCTGAGCTCAAGGTAAAAATGGAATTTGCACCTACCTGGGGCTTCCTCCAACCCCCCCTCCCTTCTGTAGCCTGCGAGGTCCTCCTGGCTCCTCTCCCGGTCCCGTTGGCCGTGGTGGTCACCCAATAACAGTGTGGCCACTATGACTCCCCCCATCCACAAAAAGGAGGCCACCATAGAATCTGTTCTGGGAGAAAAGGGGGCTGGATCTAGAGCCGGTTCTAGCCACAATGGGGCCCTTTGTAAAAATGACATTATTCGGTTGTCACCTTGGGCCCCAGGTCTCCCCAAAAGTAGATAGTGGTCATCGACAGAGTTCTCGCAGCGGAGTGAGCTTACCTGTCCGACCAGTGCTCTTTTCCTTCAGTCTGTCTGCATCCTTCTGTCTTCATGCTCGTGAGCGGGTCTTCTCTGTGACTTGGCAAAATGTAGCACAAGTACGTACATGCCACCAGGTCACAGGGGAGTGGCTTTGTGGAGATGAAGACCAGAGGACACAGACTGAAGGAAGCACCAACCAGACTGGTAAGTTTACTCTACAGGGGCCCAGGAGACCACTATGCACTTGGGGGAATACCTGGAGGACTTGTCCGGAGAATTCTGAGGGCCCTGGACAACTGCCCTGTTTGCCCCTATGGAAGCCTTGGCCATGGTTGGATCAGAGGGTAAGAAGTGGGGTTCCTCCACAGGATGTTCCCCTGAGGCTGTTCCTCCCCATAGTTACTCCTCTGGCTCAAAGCAGGGGGCAAACTACAAGGGAGCAGCCCAGAGCTGTAAGGGGGGGCCCAACTATTACTTAAAGGATACCCGAACTGACATGTGACATGATGAGATAGACATGGTCATGTACAGTGCCTAGTACACAAATAACTATGCTGTGTTCCTTTTTTTCTTTCCCTGCCTGAAAGAGTTAAATATCAGGTATGTAAGTGGCTGACTCAGTCCTGACTCAGACAGGAAGTCACTACAGTGTGACCCTCACTGATAAGAAATTCCCCTTTTTACCTCTTTCTTGCTCTCACACGCAATTTTCTGCTAAGAAAGTGTTTTATAGTTGGAATTTCTTATCAGTAAGGGTCACACTGTAGTCGCTTCCTGTCTGAGTCAGGACTGAGTCAGCCACTTACATGCCTGATATTTAACTTTTTGAGGCAGAGAAAGAAAAAAAGGAACACAGCATAGTTATTTGTGTGCTTGGCACTGTACATACACATGTCTATCTCATCATGTCACATGTCAGTTCGGGTATCCTTTAATTCCCTCTGAAAAAGGGGTCCACCCTTCAGAGCAGGCGTTTTGGGGCTACACTTGTTATGGGTGTGAAGGACATTTATTTTATGGCCCTTTCAGGATGGGGCCCCAGGCTGTGAGGGTCACAAGGGGTTGGCAAGAAAAAGGTTGTGAACATTGGGGGCCAAGTTTTGCTGGGGGACCCCATCATTTTTTGTTACACCCCTGGATCAAAGCATCATTAATCCTACCCCATCTATTTGAGGAAACATTTACCGACCCACCCAATCCCCCCTTTCTATCGATACACTGTCTGAAATGGATCAGAGGTTGACTAGCGGAATAGGTTGGCGTCAGTCAATCACGGGTGGATCTGATTACAGTGATTGAACCAGCCTGGGATATGATTGACCCGTGAATGCCCCCCTTTTACGGAGAGTGTAAAAGGTAACGGGAGAGTCTCCCCGTCAGCAGGCAGCGCGGCGCCCGTCTCGACCTTCCCCGTTTCCCGAGTTTTATCCCAGCCCGTGGATAGCACAATGCTTTAATGTGTTTATAGGGTTCTAGAGGGTTCAAATACATCAAAGGGAGCTTGAATAATCAGTGCAGTGAAATAAAAGATCAAACGGAATATCTCTAAAACAGATCTGAGTAGCTTAATTCTCTTCCCATCTTACTGGAGGAGATTTTCCATTTTTTCTCTTTTTTTTTTTTTCTATTTTTTTTCACTTTCTTTCATTCCCACTTACAAGACGTCCTTTGATCTGCCTTGATGTTTCTGTCTCTCCCGCTCCTGCACTGGTCAGTGTGGATAGGAGGCGGCAGCATTGTGATGGGGAGGGGGGAAGAGGTTGTGTTTATTGTTGCTCGGTGTCCGGATTTTAAAAGGGAACTCTACCGAGTGTCATCAAATCGGGCATGCAATAGGAATCACCTCTAATTTATACCTTATAAAAGTTTTTTTTGTCCTTCAAAACTTTACAGCTGTGGAAGTTTTACATGCTTCAAAAGGTAGATGTTTTCTCATTGTTATAAGCAGAGCCGGGACAAGGTCCTCCAGCACCCAAGGCTGAGACACCAAAGTGCGCCCCTCCACCCCTCCCACCCCAGCCATCAACCAAAGATTGCTATTAGACTAAGAGGGCCACAGGGCCCCCAACCTCCCGAACACCTTAATATCTAGTTATCTGGCTTGCAGTCACTGCTATGTATCCCCTTTTCTTATTTCTTTCTGCTTCATACACAATTAGGAATGACAACTGAATGAATTGTGCGCCCCCTCCTACACTGCGCCCTGAGGCTGGAGCCTCTCCAGCCTATGCCTCGGCCCGGCTCTGGTTATAAGCCGGAGACAAAGGGGAAATTATAATTCTTTGCGTTTTTTTTTTAGTTTTTGTACAGGGGAGGAGTTTTTTTATGCAGGGGAGGTGGTTAGGGGTAGGTGTCAGGAAGAGTGTTGGGGGGGGGGGGGTTAGGGTTCGGTGGCAGGAACGGTGTTTGTGAGGGGGGGGGGGGGCGGTTAGGGTTAGGTGTCAAGAAGGAAGTTCGTCCGGGGCGGGGAGAGGAGGTGGGTTAGGCGTTAGGAAGGGAGTTTGTCTGGGGGGGTTAGGGTTAGGAAGGGAGTTTGTGCAGGAAGGGCGGTTAGGGTTTGGTGTCAGGAAGGAAGTTTGTCCGGGGGGGTTAGGGTTAGGAAGGGAGTTTGTGCAGGAAGGGCGGTTAGGGTTAGGTGTCAGGAAGGAAGTTTGTCCGGGGGGGGTTAGGGTTAGGAAGGGAGTTTGTGCAGGAAGGGCGGTTAGGGTTTGGTGTCAGGAAGGAAGTTTGTCTGGGGGGGTTAGGGTTAGGCAGGGAGATTGTGCAGGAAGGGCGGTTAGGGTTAGGTGTCAGGAAGGAAGTTTGTCCGGGGGGGTTAGGGTTAGGCGTTAGGAAGGACGTTTGTACAGGGGGGGGGGGGGGGGTTGGGAAGGGTTTTTTTGCAGGGGAGAGTGGTTAGTGGTAGGTGTCAGGAAGAGTGTTTGTGTGTGTGGGGGGAGGTGGTTAGGGTTTGGCATCAGTAAGGGTGTTTGTTAGGTGGGGCGGTTAGGGTTAGGTGTCATGAAGGAAGTTTGTCCGAGGGTGGGTGAAGGGGGGTTAGGAGTTGGGAAGGGAGATTGTGCAGGGGGAAAGATTAGGGTTAGGCATCAGGAAGGGTGTTTGTGGAGGGGTGGCGGTTAGGGTTAGATGTCAGGAAGGGTGTTTGTGCAAGGGGGGATGGTTCTGTGTGAGAGTAGGGTTATGTTTAGCCATAGTAAAATATTGGTAATAATTACTGATATTTTACAATAAAAAATTAACACTTCAAATAGTAAAAATATTGATAAATGTACCGATATTCTACAATCGGCAGTTTGATGGCCGCCGGGCTGGAGATGGGCTGCGGCAATGAAGAGCTTGGCAGACTTCAGAAGCCTTGAGGAGGGGGCGGAGCATCACCTGCGTCCCAATGACTTCAGGTCAGGTGGGTACTTAAAGAGAACCCGAGGTGGGTTACTGACATGAATATTAGGACACAGAAGCACATTCTGCATGCTATGCCCGGGGCTCTGCTGTCCCTCATTATAAAAACCACTAGGCTAGCGACACGCAGATTGTCACTAGTCGGCTGTTTACCTTTTGGCTGCCACTCACAGCCGTTCCCCATCTGCGTCCCTTCCCTCCCCAGTAAGCTTCCTCCAATCGGCTTACAGAGGCGGGGAGGGAAGGGACGCAGGCGGAGAGCCGTGCTATAGAGGAGACAGGGGAGCAGCGGTGAGTGGCATCCTAAAGGTAAACAGCCGACTAGTGACAATCTGCGTGTCGCTAGCCTGGTGGTTTTTATAATGGGGGACAGCAGAGCCCGGGGGGAGACTGGGGGGACACTGTAAGGACACAGAGGCTGGGCATTGTATGCAGAATGTGCGTCTGTGTCCTAATATTCATGTCAGTAACCCACCTCGGGTTCTCTTAGACTCGCCCAATCCTGCAGCAACGGGACAGAGCCTGCTATGAAAATGTGCTTGACCTCTTAAAGTGGACCTGAATTCTTGCACAGGAACAATTCCCTCTCAACAAGTAATCACAAGTGTAATTTGATCTCTCAGCTGTGTCAGCACAGAAATTTGGCAGTCCTTGGAAGACACAGCTAATATGTAAACACAGGATGTTAACACTTTGTCTGCTTATATAAAAGCAGGAAGTAGACACACTGCAGATTTATTGAAAGATTTGTATCAGCTGTAACAAAGAAGAAATGTTTTTCTGTAAAGGTTATTATGCTGCTGCTTATCTTTTAGAGCAGAGATGAAGTTCTGCCTGCAAAAAATAAGAGTAAACCAGCCCTGCTATGTTATAGCGCAGTTCTGCATAAAGAGAGCGTACGCAGCGGAGGCCCGCTTTAACCAGCTGAATCATGCTGTATAATATAAGCCGTGGTCTTGCCGTTTTATTGCACAGATCACGCTGCTTAGCAATAATGTATATTACGTAGCCCCGCGTAACTTATCTCCCCCCTGTGCCGCGTAACCCCGCGCACCTCACATAAGTCGCACCCCGTGTGAGTTATATAGCTATTATATTATAAGCAGGCGTGATGGAGAGCCCCGGCGGGCTGTATATCCTGCTAATGGCGGCGGGATTGCGCCTATTCCCCTGTAAATTTGCTGGATTTGGGGGGAGGAGTGTGGGGGGGCGCCAGGCGAGACTATAGAGAGGGGCATTGGCAGAAATACAGCCTGGTGGTGCTCTCAGAGCTGCAGGAGTCCCGCGGCATGTCGTGATGTATACGGAGCGCGGCGGCACCCCGCCTCTGCCAGGAGGACGTATCGCTTGTAGTTTATTGCTTAATAACCGCGCTGCCTGGGAGGCTGCGGGGAAAAAGAGGTTAATCTCGCCCGGCTGTTAATCTGGAACAGGCACGAGGCTCAGGCAGGCCTCTGGATTCTGCATAACTAGAGGCTGCTGAGGAAGGCTGGGATACAGAGGTGGATTAAGAAGTAAAGAGGCTCTGGGCAAGGGAGTCGATATGGGTCCCCCTTGTGGTGCGTTTGGTAAGCTGAAGTGGAGAGAGGTCAGAGGAGGTGGCAGACAGGCCACTTGATGCCCACTGCGCCCCAAGCACCCGCCTAGGTTGCCTGGTGGATAATCCTGCTCTGCTGGGATATGTAGTTCTCTAGCAGCTGCCAAAGTGTAAGGTCCAGAGTCCTGTTGTGATTTGTAATATCTAGAATAATATAGGGGCCTCTTTATAAATAATCGGTGAGCTGATTTTAGATCGGCACTTTTCTGTTCCACACTTTTTTGGCACGATTGTTCTTTTTATAACCACACTAACTATTTAGCCCGCCTGTTAAATAATAGGCGCTAGGGCGGTGACGCAACCCCAGGATGCAAGGGCACGTTCCATGCTGCGTGTGCCGCCGTGCACTGCACACCAACGGCCGCCCGCCCCCCTGACCCCATCCTCCTCCTGTCCCAACGGCTACACATAGGCAGTAGTTAAAACACACAGGTTTTATTACATAGGATATTTATAAAAGGGCAGAGCAGGATCATCAACCAGGCAACCTAGGCAGGTGCCTGGGGCCTAGTGGGTGTCAAGGGGCCCACCTGCCACCTTCTGTGACCTCTCTCCACTTCAGCCTACTAAAAAAACAAGGGGCCTCAAGTCTACTACATTGCCTTGGGCATCATCCTAATCCATCTCTGTAAAACCTAGAGGGCCTGGCAGTCAGCTTGGGGCCCTGTGCAGTTTGCCCCCGTGGAAACACTAGGCCTTTAAAGATAAGCACCCCATACTACACACACTGGCTTGTGTATATTTATATTGTAGTTTTAAATTCAGTTCAGGTGCCCTTTAAGACAAGCTGTAGGCAGCTTGGAATTGGGCCAATCAAAATAAGCAGGAAGTGTCCCTGATTGGCCAGTTCATTGCTGCATAAATCTCCATGACGTTTGCATGCAGACTCTAACCGCCCGGGTCAGATCAGGATATTAGGCGTTCAGCATTCATCATTGCCTCCTCTTTCTTTTTGTTTTATTTTTCCAGCCGATCGAAAAGCGCCGTCTTAATTACAGATTTGTTTTGGACACCAGCTGTTAGCAAAACATCCTCGGGCTTATTTTCCCTGCCTGGTGCGGCTTGATGAATATTCCCTTTTAAATTAAGGACCTTTAAGTGTGGCTGGTGGGAGGAGCAGGTAGCCACGGTCCATGAAAGGTGTGCAGAAGTCTCTCACATCTATCAGGCTTCTTTTAAGGCGAGAGATTGGCAGCGGATGAAAGGATTCCCGGCGTTTCTTGATGTTGCGTCGAGTCTACACAACAAATATTGGCAGTTAGATGGAGAGAGATGGGGCAGCTTGGCAGAGAGGGAAAAAAACTTTACAAAACTTTATGTGGAGCGCAAAACAAATTTGCAGCAGCCACATGGCACAAGATGCTAGTGGCTTAAAGGGAACCTTAACTGAGAGTGATATGGATGTTTCCTGTTAAACAATACCAGTTGTCTGGCAGTCCAGCTGATCTCTGTGGCTGCAATAGTGGCTGAATCACACCCTGAAACAAGCATGCAGCTAATCCAGTCTGACTTCAGTCAGAGCACCTGATCTGCATGCTTGTTCAGGGGCTGTGGCTAAAAGTATTAGAGACACAGAATCAGCAGGCGATTCAGGCAACTGGTATTATTTTAAAAGGAAAAATCCATATCCTTCTCAGTTTAGGTTCCCTTTAAAGCGGGATTGTCAGCCATAAAATCAACATCCATTTACCCACTGCTCTGTGTTTATTATGCAGTCTACAACTTGACCCTGCATTGCAAGCATTCCAATATATTCAGAAATGTTTCTGCTGTAATAAATCTTATCTCAGTCAGCCTGGCTCTATTTGGCACATTGCCGATGAGAAGGAAGCGTCTTATCTCCCCTCCCACATTCCTGCTCCTCACTGATTGGCTGAGGGCAGTTCAGTGTGACAGGAGGCTGAGAAGGGAAATTCATCTCACCCCTCTATAGAAGCTACTGAAATGTGATCTATGCTGTGCTCATATGTGTTTGTAAAGCAAGCTAGATATCACAGTACAGTTTCTAGGAGAAAAAATTGTAAGGGAGGAAGTGACATCAGAATTGGTTTCAGTAAGAGGCAGTAAAGATGGAAAATCCCAGGAACATTTTTCTCTTTATTCACTATATATAATTCACTGAAATAAAAATGTGGACAGTACTTGTAGAACAAGTATTTATCTACTTATATATAAGTACTTATATATGTTATTTTTTTCCTGGGATAGTATGGCTGTCCCTGCTGCTTGCTGATTTAAAGAGGCACTGTAATGGTATATAGAAGAATGCAGTATATTATTCAGGATACACACCTTTATTGTCATTTTCCTGGTATCAGCAGCAGAAACACTTCCTATTGCTATATATTGCTGTATAGTGCTAGTTAGCCCCGCCCTACCCATGATGTTTAGCCTAGGCTGTTAAGCTATGTGAAATTCTCCTTCCAAAGCATCTTTGGAGATCGTGTATATTTTGTACTGTCAGTAAAGAAACATTCCGCCGAGATCACCTGACAGGACTAATGATGTCACCACCAGTGTTAAATGTCAGAATGTAAATCAGGGAGAGGAAAGATTTTACAATGGGCAGATATTGACTATGTATACATTAATATTGTTAAAAAAAAGCAATTTTATTCATTTAGTTTTTTTCACTACAGGTAACATACAGAATGTCAATGCAGCATGAGATACTCTTTTAGTGCCCATAAGAATAAGCCTGAGAAATACAAAGCCTAGATAATTTAGTAAAGTATACACAATCACGGATTATCTTTAAAGGGATACTGTAGGGGGGTCGGGGGAAAATGAGTTGAACCTACCCGGGGCTTCAAACGGTCCCCCGCAGACATCCTGTGTTGGCGCAGCCACTCACCGATGCTCCGGCCCGCCTCCGGTTCACTTCTGGAATTTCAGACTTTAAAGTCTCAAAACCACTGCGCCTGCGTTGCCGTGTCCTCGATCCCGCTGATGTCATCAAGAGCGCACAGCGCAGGTCCAGTATGGTCTGTGTCTGTGCAGTACACTCCTGGTTACATCAGCGGGAGCGAGGACACGGGCATGCAGACGCAGTGGTTTTCTGACTTTAAAGTCAGAAATTCCAGAAGTGAACTGGAGGCGGGGCCGGAGCATCGGTGAGTGGCTGCACGGGCACAGGATGTCTGCGGGGGACCATTAGAAGCCCCGGGTAAGTTCAGCTCATTTTCCCCCGACCCCCCTACAGTATCCCTTTAAAGATACCTGCACCACAAAATAATTATTTTTGTTCTAGAGATTTACCCTGGAGAATAATATATAAATTTGTACTGTTTGAGGAAATTCCCCCAGTGTCAGGAGGAAACTCCTCCTCTTTGAATTTGAAAGCGGGATCACACTGTAGATGCCAGGCACCTGTTTGTGTGCATCGCTGTAAAGCCTGTTGGCTCTTTCGCCATGTTTTCAACTTCAAATCGGGTAGACAAAGTTTTTGTTTCGATATCAGTGTTCTCCCCAGGCTCTTTTAGCCAGGTGTTCCACCCGGCTAGTTTTGGTGAGCACCCGGCTGTCATCAGCTCACCTCCTCATCCTCTTCCTATGCTGTAAGCAGAGAAGTGCCGGCCCTGCATTCTCTCATCACGCCCCACTCGGCTACTTTTTTATGCCAACCGGCTGGAAAAAAATTCTGGGGAGAACACTGGATATACACCAAAACATTTTTTTGTGCATTCAAAACTTGATTTTTAAAGCTGAAAGCAGACTGGCCCCTCTGTTTCGGCAGATGTTTTCGGGGTTCCCCATTAGTTTGCAATTTCCTGGATTCCAACTAAATACATTGTTATCGGGATGGTGGGCATTGTGTAGAAAAAGGTAGAAAGTTTACCCATTTGAATTACTAATTTCACAGGGGAAACCAGAACAAAGGCAAACAAACAATGTGCGACTTACGAGTGGGCCATTGACTTCAATTGCCAGTGTGTCAACTAGTGTTTCGTTGTGTGCGGCAAAGCATTCACAATAAGTGCACCCCCTCCCAGGAAACAGCTAGGGGAACCACTTGGTCCTTTCTGATCAGCGGTTGGGTGCCACACAATGTTTCCAGATCAACCTGATGAGAATGGAGTTTGTCCTTTCTCCACCGCTGCTTCCACCATCCATTCGGGTCCTCCACTGCTGCTTCCACCATCCATTCAGGACCTCCACCCCTGCGGGTCCTCCACCCCTGCCTCCGCCGTCCATTCGGGTCCTCCACTGCTGTTTCCGTCATCCATTTGGGTCCTCCACTCCTGCTTCCGCCGTCCATTTGGGTCCTCCTCCGCTGCTTCCGCCGTCCATTCGGGCCCTCCACCGCTGCTTCCGCCATCTATTCGGGTTCTCCACCCCTGCGGGTCCTCCACCTTTGCCTCCGCCGTCCATTCGGGTCCTCCACCTTTGCCTCCGCCGTCCATTCGGGTTCTCCACCGCTGTTTCCGCCGTCCATTTGGGTCCTCTACTCCTGCTTCCGCCGTTCATTTGGGAGTCCGCCACTGCTGCTTTCGCTGTCCATTCGGGTCCTCCTCTGCTGTTTCCGCCGTCCATTCGGGTCCTCCACCGCTGCTTACGCCATCCATTCAGGTCCCTGCACACTACAAACACTGGTATACCGATTACAGAGCCCCATCAGAAGCATCAGGCTCCCATTGGTTCGCAATAGATCAATGGGAATTCTCCTTCCCCACAGACGATTCTCATTGGTTCACTGAGTAGCGGACCATTAAAAATCCGACCTGGTGCTCAGGGAGGATTCCCATTGGTCTTTTGCAAACCAATGGGAGCCTGATGCTCCTGATGGGGCTCTGGGGTTGGTATAGCGGCGTTTGTAGTGGGCAGAGGATCCGAATGCATG
Source organism: Hyperolius riggenbachi (assembly GCF_040937935.1). NCBI lineage: Eukaryota > Metazoa > Chordata > Amphibia > Anura > Hyperoliidae > Hyperolius > Hyperolius riggenbachi. The sequence goes on from NC_090646.1 coordinate 652,971,355, forward strand.
GTGGCAGTGGTGGCAGAAGAACGTCGGGACAGGTACCAAGAATGTAGTGATGTCAAAACGCAACGGAAAACCAGATGAAAAACTGATGCACTTAATTAGAAATCAGATCATTTTTTACAAGATGACGGTGAACAGGGCCTTAGTAATACCCTAAGGTTGTCTGCTAGACTTCCCTTCCTGTTCCGCTGTACTAGGGACCATAAGGGTTTATTTAAAAGCCACGGAACTCCAGTGAGGTCACAGAGACAGGAAGTGCTCTTTAGAGCTGAACGCTAGGCAGGTCACCAGCCCACAGAGTCCTTAGAGATGGCCGACCTTCTCAGCGGGTCCTCAAACCGTAGGAGCCGCCTTTTGTTGGGATCGCCATTGTGTTTCTGTGTATGCTTTTTTTTTGCCTTCAGTTTAATATTTAAATAACGATTTTGTAGCTTGGCTATGTGAAAGGACAGAGCGATCAATCCCGGTTATCGATTGGATGCTTAATTGCACAGCTGTAATTGGCTACTGGTGAGAGGAGGAAAGCTTGAAGGCCAAGCCAGCAACTTCGGGCACCACTTCTAGCCAGGATAATTGCCTGTGCTCGCTGTAAAAATGAACTAAAAAGTACTTTATTGATCCTGGACAGTGGGGGCACCTGTAAAAAGCTTTAAGCCCATCATGTGTCTTTTTTCTTTTTCCCTTTCATTCCCAATTTTTTTTTTTAACGTCTCTACTTTTGAACCGGTGAAAGTGGGAAGAAGAAGCGTTCTTTTTACAGGCTGGTTGTTCTTACTGCAATTTGAATTAACTATCTGTTTATTTATGTGTCTGTATTATTATTGGATTTTTCAGTTACCTGCTGTTTATATTGTCAGTACTGGAAAAAAGACCGGCACCACCAATAAGTATTTATGCTCTGAGGCCTAGTGCACACCGAGCGGTTTTGGTAGCGTTTTTAGAACCGCTTGCGGATGTGGAAACGCTTGGGTAATGTATTTCAATGGGCTGGTGCACACCAGAGCGGGAGGCGTTTTGCAGAAACGCATACTCCCGGGCTGCAGCATTTTTTGGATTTCGGAGGCGTTTCTGCCTCCAATGTTAAGTATAGGAAAACCGCAAAAAACGCTTGATAAAACGCCAGATCAGAGCGGGTTTCCAGGCGTTTTTGTTACAGTAGCTGTTCAGTAACAGCTTTACCGTAACAATATCTGTAATCCGCTACACAAAAAAACGCTACACAAAACCGCAAAACGCTAGCAAAACGCTTCATGATAATAAGAAAAAAACACTTCAAAAACCGCTAGTGTTTTGCGGATCTGCTAGCGGTTTTTGGTGTGCACCAGGCCTCACTGAGTGCCACTCCGCTGTTGTTTATATTGTAAGTACTGTGCCATGGCAAGTGTGTGTGTGTGTGTGTGTGTGTGTGTGTGTGTGTGTGTGTGTGTGTGTGTGTGTGTGTGTGTGTGTGTGTGTGTGTGTGTGTGTGTGTGTGTGTGTGTGTGTGTGTGTGCGCGCGTGTGTGTGCGTGTGTGCGTGTGCGTGTGTAAGTTTCACTTACCTGGGGCTTCTACCAGCCCCATGCAGCCATCCTGTGCCCTCGTAGTCACTCACTGCTGCTCCAGTCCCCCGCTGGCAGCATGCCGACCTTGGAGGTCGGCGGGCCGCATTGCGTACATTTTTACGGATTCCCGCTAGTGCAGGAACATTAACACATACATTTTTACGCGTTAGTGGTTCAATGCGTACATTTTTACGCATTAAACCACTAACGCGTAAAATGTAAGTGTTAATGTTCCTGCACTAGCGGGTATGCGTAAAAATGTACGCAATACGGTCCACCGACCTCTGAGGTCGGCATGCTGCCAGCGGGGGACTGGAGCAGCAGTGAGTGACTACGAGGGCACAGGATGGCTGCATGGGGCTGGTAGAAGCACCAGGTAAGTTAAACTAATTTTTCTATTTTGCTTGGACCTTCCCTTTAAAACTAAAAATAGTTTAATAGTTTAAAACTAAAAATAGTGTAATAGTTTAAAACTATTTATAAAAGAGAAATAGAATGGGAAAAAAGGAAGCTAATAACTATATCTATTTTTGTTGTATTATATACTCTACAGTCATTAGATGGTAACATTTTTCGGGGCTGTTTTTAGGCATAGGCAAACCGGTCAAATGCCTTGGTTGGCACCTGCAGGAGAGGGGCCGCTACAGAGCTATTCTTAGCACACTGGCCTATATTCAATTAATTTTTTTCTCTTAAGTTTTCTCCTAGGTGAAATTTTAACAAAAATGACTTTTTTAAGTCACCAGCAGGAATGAAAACACCCTTTCACCTACTTTTTGGTACTTTTTTCAGTTGCAAAGTGCTGAAAAGTTATTGTGAACAGAAGTTGAAAAATTATCTCCTAGGAGAAAATGTCTAAGAAAAAGTGAACTGAATAAAGTTCCACTGGCCCTTATTCAATTCAATTTGGGCCATATGCAATTTACTTTTTCTCCTAAGTTTTCTCCTAGGAGATAATTTTCCATCTTCAGTTTAGCACTCTGCAATTGAAAAAACTACTGTTCAAATTATTTTGAGCATTTAAGCTGGTGGCTTAAAAGGCGTTTTATCAGGAGCGTCGCTACCCCCAAAGATCAGTGGCACGTGCCACAGATCTATTCTGGGGTGCCCCGGATGTCCCCCAGGCAGAGTTTGAGCTGTGAACTTTTTATGGGGCATGCTGGGAGCTGTGATGCATCAATGGGGGCATGTTGGGAGCTGTGGTGCCATGCTGGGTGTTGTGGTGCCTTTATGGGGGTATGCAGGGAGCTGTGGTGGCTTAATGGGAGGCCCAAGGGGGCATGGGAGGAGGGCCACTAGAAGGTCAGGGAATGCTATGGGGGAACTGCCAGATAACCTGGCGGCACGCCAGCCAACCCAGCAGAAAGCCAGACCAGCCAGCACAGAAGTCAGGTAACTCTGCCTAGTTATGTTTAAGTGGCACTGCCTATTTATGTGATATGCTGCATTTATTTTTGTTTTTTGTATTAATGGAGAGGGGGGCTCCAACATTTTGCTGGGCAGGCCTACTTAGACCGCTGTTAAAGGGATACTTATGTCAGGGTAAAAATACGAGGCAAGAAGGCCGCAATAGCAGTATAGGGGGTGCTATTGTGGCTGGGAACGCGAAGAACCTCTCGCGTTCCCATGCCTGTTAAAAACATGAACTGTCAGTCTCCAGTTCCACATCTCCAGTGATTTCCACATCTGGTGACGGCGAAACCGGAAGTCGCCGCCGGCGGGTCCAGGAGCATCGGAGTGGGGCTGCGAGGGCACCGATCAGCTGCAGGGGGCTGAGGGAAGCCCCAGGTGAGTTAAACTCATTTTTTTACCCTGACATAAGTATCCCTTTAAGTTCATGTACATTTGTCTCCACCCATGACCACACCCACATTATGATGTGTGGCCCCACCCATTTTGGGGGGGCTCGAGTGCCCAAAAGTGCCCTTTTCTCTTTGGTGATATATTTTCACAAGGGTTCAATTAGGAGTCAATCTGATCCTTTGTCTTGCAGACTGCAATGATATCAGTTAGCTTCAGAGAGGTGTAAATATGCATTTAAATGACACCAGAGTAGTCTTATAGTGTTTTATATACATTCTTACTTTGTTTAATGCATTAGAGCAAACATGTAAAAAGCTGCCAGTGTATTTTATTTGATATATTTTTTGTCCTCCTCTGAATGGAAAGTCCGTAGCAATACTAAGGCGCAGGGCCGGCTGTACACTACACACAGGTATAATGATGTGCGCATTGGGCTCTGCTCTACATACAACCTCCCGCCTATAAATAGCGGCCCTCTCTATGGCGGTTCTATTGTCTTCCGCTCTATATTTGATGGCATTCAGAAGGGCAGTCAGGCGTATGATGACAGAGGAGAGGAACCCAGGCTATCGCCGCCACTCCATTCCCCGCCGTAGTGCGCACATGTCAGCACTCAAGTGATAAATCCATCTCCGCCTGTCACTGTCACGGCGAAACTTCAGACGCGGGAAGACGGGTCTGTCAGCTCGCTGTAACACCCACATAGTTCCTTCACAATCGTCTGCTTCGCCTTAATTAACTCTCTCGCTGGCAGGATCCTCGCACAAGGCGGATGTGGGTTTGGCTGGCAGAAGATATATATATATTTTCCCTTCCATTCATCTTATTCATTTACGTAACACGGTGAAAAATAAAAATTCTTCAGGTTGACACCCGGTATTCTACAGACCGCTGATATCGTTTCTCCACCGCCGAGAAGCTGTCAGTCTCCGGTTCCACATCTCCAGAGCGCTTCTCCTAAATGTGCCCACACACTATGCAATTTTGATTGTACATTTTTTTTAAATAAAATCTATGTAGCTGAAAGGTAGATTGACCAAATATACTTTGCATACATATTACTTAAAGGGACTCAGAGCTCAGTAAAAGGAAAAAATGTATACATACCTGGAAGTGCGGGGACCTGGTACCGGAGCTGCAGACAGCAGAGGACGGCGGTGTGGGAGCAAGCCAAGCGGATGGGGCTGGAGGAAGTTCCAGGTATGTATAATTTTTTTCCTTTTACTGAGCTCTGGTATACTTTAAGGACCACGCTAATTGAAATCTACGACCTGTTTTGATGCTGATCTGGCTGCCAGGGCGTAGATTTCAATTCACAGCCGCACCGTGCATCCACCATTTTCGACGCTCCCGCTGATCTTGCCACTGTCTCCCCGCCTCACAGCTCTGAGGTCCTGACATCACACTGTGGGAGCCTTGTTGCATTGTGGGAAATAACAGCTGTTTCCAACTGCCAAAAAAGCAAGCAGCATCTCCTTCCACTGACATCACCTGCCAGCAGTAAAAATGTCACCATGTGATAAATTTCAGAATGTCAGAAATCAGGGAGAGGAAAGTTTTTACAACGGGCAAACACTGACTAAATCATTTATACATAATTATTGTAAAAATGAAGCACTTTTTCATTACATTGTTTTCACTGGAGTTCCTATTTAAAGGAAACCAGAGATCATAAAGTGCCAAGAATCTGTACTTACCCGGGGCTTTCTCCTGCCCCATAAACACGTGCGCGTCTCTCGCTGTCCTCCCGCGGCCTGCCATTTAGCCACAAACAGCCCCGGTAACTGCTTCAGTCTCGTAAGTCTGGGTCTTCTGCGCATGCACGGTTCATTCTTTTGAGAAACCTGCATGCGTGGAATACTCCCGATGAATACACCGTGACCATGGAGTGTGCACAGATGGAATTACGCATGTGCAGTTGGCACAAACGGAGCGGCAGCCACAGATATTTTGGAGCCGGTAGGGGGAGAACAGAGGGGGACTCGGAGGATGCCAAGGGACCTGGAAAACTAGAGGGGGTTGGAAAAAGCCCCAGCTAAATAAAAATCCAAGTTTTAGGGCAAGTTGAGGTTTGCTTTTAAGAGGAATTGTAGTGCGCATAACCTAATGAATAAAATTGCATATTGTTTACAATATAAATTTATACATTATTTTGTCGGTGTTTGTCCATTTTAAAATCTTTCCTCTCCCTGATTTACATTCTGAAATGTATCACTGGTGGTGACATCTTTAGTTCTGCCAGGTGATCTGTACGGAATGTTCATTACTGAGAGTTCGATGCACAGAGGGAAATACTGGTTGCTCAGCAGTTGGAGAAAGCCGTTATATCCCTCAATGCAACGAGGTTCACAGGCAGCAAACTGTCAGGACCATGGTTATGACATCACACTGTGGGAGGGGTTTCACTACAATACAATACAGACCCCCCTGATGATCTAAATCAAGAAAAGGTAAAGATTTCCCAGAAGACATTGCATGACGCACGTTACCAGTCCCTGGTGCCGGCTGTCCTGGGCAAACGCTTTGACATTCACAGAGCAATATCTGACCACTTCGTTGTGAGTCCCACGAGGCGCTGTGTATTTTTGGGACTTTTCCACTAGGAAGTGGGCTGGAGAGCGCTAATACAAGACAGAGGCGTTGGCATCACCGCCGGTCTTATTATTTCACGTTACTTATCACTACTTTCCATGCTTTTATCTGTGGACGCTTAGACTCGCCTGAAATGCGACAGTTGGAGGCGCAGATAAGAGACGACGCCACATATGGGGGCAGCATTACAACGTCATCGGCTAATGTGTCCTGGCAGCTCCGATCGCGAGACAAAAATATGCCAAGAACCAGCTTCAGCAGCTTCCCGAAACAAATGAATCACCGACGTTCCAAAGTGCGGAAGAGTATTGACAGTTGTGAATCATTCCTCTCTGTCGGCAATCGTTTAATTTAACACCTCTCCTCATTTATCCAGAGTAAAAAGGGGGAGCGGTCAGGGTAAGGGATGGTCGGCCGATTTCTGATTCCGCCAAAATTCCGATTTCCACCAATGCCGATTACCAATTATGCAGAATTCCGTTTTCTGATTTCAAAGGAGTCTTTTTTTTGGGGAAGGGGGGGGGGGGGGGGGGTGTTATTTTTTTGCATTCTCTGATTGGCCAAATACCTCCGATTTTTTTTTACCGAGTTCCGTTTGGAAAACGTACATTTATGCGGAATCCAAATGGGCATCCCTATCAGCCAATGCCAATTATCGATTGCGTGGATTTCCGAGGAGTCTTTTTTTGTCATTTTTTTGCACTCTCTGATTGGCTATCAGAGAATGCAGAATTTTACCGCGGCAATAGGAATACCATGGAAATTTTAGGCCGATCACAAGACACAACACTCGGTAGTATCCAAATTTTGTGAAGGCCTTAAAATGCAATCTTCAAGGCAGCAGAAAAAGAGGAAGACCAAAGACAACTTGGAGAAGAAATAAAGAATTCAGGGACATCATGGACTGAGATCCAAAAATCGCCCAGGACAGAAGCTCGTGGCATACATATATTGAGGCCCTTTGCTCCAAGGAAACCCGAGGCGAAAATAAACTAATGAAATAAACAATTTTATCAATCTTCATTCCTTCTATCCTCCATCTCCTAAAAATGACTTTTTTAGATATTCCAGTTTTTTATGTTTAAATCTACTTTGTTTTTTTTATGTTTAAATCTACTTGTTTTAACTGTTTTATTGTTTTTGCTCAATGACGGATTCATTGAATGATGCCAGAGCTAGAATCTATGAACTATTGACCCTTTTTATCTCTTTCCTGCTCTCAGAAGCCCTTTTCTGCAAGGAAAGTGTTTCATTGTTAAAATTTCTTATCAGTGAGGGTCACACTGTAGTCACTTCCTGTCTGAGTCAGGACTGAGTCAGCCACTTACATACCTGATATTTAACGGTTTCAGGCAGAGAAAGAAAAAAAGGAGCACAGCCTAGTTATTTGTGTGCTAGGCACTGTACATACCTATGTCTATCTCATCATGGCACATGTCACCTCGGGTATCCTTTAAGAAGATCTAAATCTTATGATTGGAATTTGGTGGAAAAGCTATACATTCTCTGATTGGTCCAATGCTTCTGAGTTGTGTGATTGGGTTCAAATTACATAGTTGCGGTAGCGCAGTATTTCCGTGGAAATCCGATTTCTGTTTACCTATTTTTGATCGGAAATGTGGAAACTTCAACTCTGGAGAATCAGAATAAGCATCCCTGGCGGTCATACCAGACTACTCCCCATGGTACAAAGACATACACAGAAGTAACTGTAAAGGGACTCCGAGCACCTCTCATAGGTATGCCTAGAGACTCCGACCTGTACTGAAAAGTACATAAAGATGGATACCTTTCTGTAGCTTGTGCTCTCCTCTTTCATTTGATGCATGACTCGCCGTTATACACCAAATAGTTTCCGTTCAATTTCAATTTAAAAATCGCGGCTGCCATCTTGGCTAGGTTATAACTTCCGGGTCACCCCTGTCTTCTCTGTTAGAGAAGTGCATCACTGAATGAAGCAGGAAGAGGAAGTGACACGCATGACCATTGCAAGAGGCTCCTCCAGAGGGGTCATAGCACGACTTTGTTGGAAGTTGTTTGGCTTAATGGCATGCCCATGAGAGGTGCTCGGAGTCCCTTTAATTATTGTCATCACACCAGCTTATTAGGAAGCAGGTGTTCCCTGTGGGTGGGGCCCGGCTTAGGCCAATATTGCTCAAGCATTGACCGGGAACCCGAAGTAAAAATAAACTGAGGCGATAAACAATTGTGTCAATAGTCCTAATCCTAAACAGGACTTTCCTGGAAGTTTGATTTTTAAAGCATATCTGAAGTGACATGTAACATAATGGGATAAACAAACACATATAGTACTGTCCATTTTTAGAAATGATCTGCAGTCCCTTTCTGTTTTCCAGTACAGCAAGAGTTAGACAAAAAAACAAAAACAAAAAAAAAACTTTAGCTGTTATCTATGCAAAAGAGCTTGTCAACAGCTTATCCATTTCAGTTAAGTTTCCTGAAAAGTAATTAGAAGCTAAAAAAACCCTGATATTTGTCAGGGAGAAGGGAGAGGAAAAAAAAGGTTTTACTGTAGAAAAGTTCAAAAGGTCAATACTTCTGTATCTTTTTCAGCACAGAAAGTTGAAAAGAAAAAGTGTTGAGTATGGATTATAAACAGCAGCTTTGACAGTCTGATGCAATCCTAAAAATAGTTATAAAACTGAAAGTAAAAATAGGAGACTCTTTTGTATACTACTAATGAACTATTTATCCTCTGTACTACACGCACAATTCATTATTATTATTATTATTTATATAGCGCCGACATATTACGCAGCGCTGTACATTGTATATATATATCTTGTCACTAACTGTCCCTCAAAGGAGCTCACAATCTAATCCCTACCATTGCCATATGTCTATATTATGTAGTGTAAGTACTGTAATCTAGGGCCAATTTTTTAGGGGGAGCCAATTAACTTATCTGTATGTTTTTGGAATGTGGGAGGAAACCAGAGTGCCCGGAGGAAACCCACGCAGACACGGAGAGAACATACAAACTCTTTGCAGATAGTGCCCTGGCTGGGATTCAAACCAGGGACCCAGCGCTGCAAGGCGAGAGAGCTAACCACTACGCCACTGTGCTGCCCCATCATTCATTATCCCATCATTCATTTTATTTTCACTTCCGACTTTAAATGTTAAAAATCTAGGTTTCAAGTTTTGATATTCTCTGTTCCCTGCACTTGTTTTATGACCTCTAATGATTTATCTGGGCACTTTTTTAATTCGATTTTTCAGATTGCGATGCCAATGAAATAAACACACATGAGACTGTATCAATTAACTTTAAAATTTGCTGCAATTTTTGTGTAACAAATGCAATTTTTTTCTGTATTTCTATTGCCTTACAATAAATGCGAATTGCACACCGCAGGCAGAAAAAGCAACGATGCATCAAGATTTAAAAATGCAGAAAAAACTCAAAACATGCAAAAAAAATGCAATACCACTGGAATACATTATATGTGCGATAAACGTAAAATCGATATTACGCACGATGCACGCATATTCAAATAACTGTGAACAAGGTAACCATTGATGCAGACTATGAGTCGCCTGTTGTAGGCATGAGCAGAAAAGGAAGGCAAGGTAGTAGCCTCCTATTGTAATATAAGCTGAGGTGGGAGAGTGATCAGAGAAAGTGGCAGTTGTGCCCCTTGATACCCGCTAGGCCCCAGGCAGTTGCCTCGGTTGCCCTGTGGATGATCCCGCATGAACTAGCTTAGACTAATATCACACTAGTAAGTAGTACAAAAAGTAATATACAGAGTAATCCTAATAGAGTTGGAGAAAAAAAATGAAAACAGCCAGTTGATGAATGTTTTGCACTGTACATATTCATGTTTATCTCATCATGTCACTCGTCGCCTCGGGTACACTTTAAAGAAGCCGCAAGACTCAGTGTTCGCCATTGTTAAAGGCGCTGCCCGCGTTATGCATGCACAGCGCTCCACGTTTACAGGAATATGTCATTCGGCAGCAAGCTGTGAAATCCCCGGACTGGGACGGCGCGAGGCTGACCTTTCCTTGACCGGAATAGTTTTAGTTACACTTTGCATCTTCTGCGGAAGACAAATGAGGGGGAGCGGAGGAGACAGATTCAAGGCTGGAAGATGAACTCTTACCTCTAGCGTTGCCTGTCAGATCTGCAGAATAGAGAAACGTTTATAAAAAGAAAAAGCGATAAAGGAAATGCGGCTATATTTGTAAAAAGAGACACTTAAAGGAATACTGTACGGGGGTCGGGGGAAAATGAGTTGAAGTTACCTGGGGCTTCTAATGGTCCCCCGCAGACATCCTGTGTTGGCGCAGCCACTCACCGATGCTCCGGCCCCGCCTCTGATCCACTTCTGGAATTTCAGACTTTAAAGTCGGAAAACCACTGCGCCTGCGTTGTGTCCTCGCTCCCGCTGATGTCACCAGGAGCGCACAGCGCAGGCACAGACCATACTGGATTTGTGCTATACACTCCTGGTGCCATCAGCGGGAGCGAGGACACAACGCAGGCGCAGTGGTTTTCCGACTTTAAAGTCTGAAATTCCAGAAGTGAACCGGAGGCGGGGCCGGAGCATTGGTGAGCGGCTGCGCGGGCACAGGATGTCTGCGGGGGACCATTAGAAGCCTCGGGAACTCATTTTCCACTGACCCCCCCTACAGTGTCCCCTTAAAGTGTACCAGAGACGACCTGCAAGAGAAAAAAGTATACAAACCTGGGGCTTCCTCCAGCCCCATGCGGGCTGATCAGTCCCTCGTTGTCCTCCTCTTCCGCTGCCTCCACTCTCCAGTCCCAGGAAGTGAGTCAGTCAGTCAGTGCCAATTGGGGCAGGGGCAGTCTGGCCGAGTGCGCTCCCCCATCGTGCTTCTGTGGTTGGGAGCGTTCTATGCCTACGCGCAGAACGCTCCAGGCCATGGAAGCGCGATGGAGCGGGCACGCCTGTCCAGGCTGCACATGTGCACTGAGCTCCGACTCTCTTACTTACCGGGACTGATAGGTGAAAATGAAAGCAACAGATGAGGACGCCAAGGGACTGAGCAGCCCGCATGGGGCTGGAGGAATCCCCAGGTATATATACATTTTCTCTTGCAGGTCGCCTCTGGTTTCCTTTTTAAAGTGAAACTGTAACCATTGATTGAACTTCATCCCAATCAGTAGCTGATACCCCCTTTCCCATTAGATATCTTTTTTCTTTTCACAAACAGACCATCAGGGGGCTCTGTATGGCTGATATTGTGGTGAAACCCCTCCCACAGTGTGATGTCAGGACCCTGGTTCTGAAGTGACACTATGGGAGCCTTGTTGCATTGTGGGAAATAACAGCTGTTTCCAGCTGCCAAAAAAGCAGCTACATCACCTGCCAGCAGTAAAAACGTGACCATGCGATAAATGTCAGAATGTAAATCAGGGAGAGGAAAGATTTTATAATGGGCAAACACTGACTAAATCCTTAATACATATTTATTGCAAAAATAAAGCACTTTTTTTATTCCTCTTTAAGTTACAGACATGAACGCTGCAGCTGTTGGTATGTGGATCGCAGTGAGGCCACCTTCCGGAAGCCGCCTAGACTGTATGTAAGGGCCCGTTCAGACTGCATGCGTTTCCAGCCGCGTTTTGGGAACGCGTGCAGGAGGCCGACACGCACAACATCAGACATTGCATAGAGTGCACCGTCTGATGTTCACACTGCATCCGTTCCGGACCTGTGCAGTCCGGGAACGCATGCGGCACGCAGTTTTGCAAAAACGCGCGGCTGTCCCATTCACTTTTCAGTGATGGGATCAGCCACGCAACGCATACAAACGCGGATGGCGTGCGTTCGCATGCGTTGCGTTCCGCATGCGTGGCCGTCCGCGTTTTGTAATGTGAACCGGCCCTAAGCCTCTCACCAAGTTGCTTAACCAAGCAGTAAAATGCATTAAAGGATACCCGAACTGACATGTGACATGATGAGTTAGACATGTGTATCTACAGTGCCTAGCACACAAATAACTATGCTGTGTTCCTTTTTTTCTTTCTCTGCCTGAAAGAGTTAAATATCAGGCATGTAAGTGGCTGACTCAGTCCTGACTCAGACAGGAAGTGACTACAGTGTGACCCTCACTGATAACAAACAACTATAACACTTTCCTAGCAGAGAATGGCTTCTGAGAGCAAGAACTAGATAAAAAAGAGTACTTTCTTATCAGTGAGGGTCAGTTTCACACAGTAGTCACTTCCTGTCTGAGTCAGGACTGAGTCAGCCACTTACATACCTGATATGTAACTCTTTCAGGCAGAGAAAGAAAAAAGGAACACAGCATAGTGATTTGTAGGCACTGTACATACACAAGTCTATCTCATCATGTCACATGTCAGTTCAGGTATCCTTTAACATGAAGGCATGTAGACTCTGAAGTCCCTGATAGACTGTGGTGGGCTGGGAGAAGCCCCAGATAAGTAATACACCACATTTTGAGCACCAAAAGCTGGCAAGAACAGCCACAGTGCCAGATACATGGAATCAGAGCATAGGAATAGTTTGTTAAAGTGGAACTAAACTCAGAATGTCCTCTCTGCTGTAAAAGATTAGCAGCCCCATGATAACCTTTATGTACAACAACAAAAAATTCTTCATTACAATTTATAGAAATCCTAAAAAAAAAGTTTACAAGTTGTTTTTTACTTTGTAGGGAGCAAAGGGTTAAAGGGACTCAGAGTTTACAAGTTGGTTTTACTTTGCCGGGAGCAAAGGGTTAAGCCTCAGTGTTCCCTGTATGGGGAGAGCTGCCTTGGCAGAGCTCTTGCAGACTATTCACAGCTGTTGATAAGAACTAATTAGACACCTTTATCTGGCTAAACAAGCACAGGACAACAAAGCAGTGAATTTCTTTAACAACTATATGCGAAATAAAGACTTTTCATTGTGTGCTGTGCAAGAGTTCGGGTCCACTTTAAGGATTACCACTATTCAAAGCACATATAGAGGTGATTTTGTGGGTAGCGTCTGAACCAACACACCACTGTTCCTCAGAAGAACAAGTAATCAATATTAACCATGGCTCAGAGCGATTTGGCTAAAAAATAGTATTGTACAAGAAAGGAGGCAGAACCCATCTGCAAGCCAAAGCACTCAATGAGTCATGTGTATAGCAAAGTAAAAAATATATTTATTAATTCACATTAAAAACCCCTAGAATGGGGTAAGTCTAATCACATACATATAAACAAGAGTTGTGCCATTAAAAATAATCAACAGTCTGTAAGCCCACTCAGCATGCCATCAATTAGCAACCTGGATATGGTCCAGTCCTCCTGATATAAATCAAAGTATGTCCTATGTAGACACCATGTGAATTAGGTCAATGATACCATTTCAAAGAAAAACCATGGCTTGGCATAGATGGCTGGTTGGAAAAGCAGGCGCCATGAACACATCAGTAGCCTCATCGATTGGTGGTAGTAAGTGCTTATGCATATGGAGATCCAAATATAAACGGATTCTGTGCAGACCGGTATGGTTTCCGCTGCCCGTTATAACCAGATATCAGCTGTAGGCAAATGTAGATGTCCAATCGCAACATCCATGCAATCACTTGTAAAACAAAGTTCCAATAGGAAGCACTGGCTTGTGTTATAGCTACCACTCCTGAAGAGAGTTTGTTTTTCACAGGTCCATGCGCCACTCAGAAAAGACCATCAGGCTGGATGGAAGTATGGCTGGTATTCACTGGTGTAAAGGAGGCATCACATATAGAAATATAGAGGTGATCATTACTAACATAACACTAACACAGCGGCTGAAGGAAGGCCCCTCTGGTCCAGGGCCCCAGTGCGGTCGCAAACCTCTGCACTTTCTGCTGCTACCACTTTTTCCTTTGGGTATCATTTAAGCCCCTTTTACACCTACCTTGCAAGGGTGATGTGTGTTACCTGGTTTTACCGCAGGGCAATGCAACAGCAGGCCTAGCACACTTACTGCATCGCGTCAGAATTTCCCAATCGGCCACGACCCGCCGCCGCAAGGTCAACAGCACTTTACTGCGGTGATCTAGTGGCGGCAGAAGTCATGTAAGTCAATGGGTGATGCAGGGATTTGAAATTTGTTAGCGGGGCGGTATGGCACGCATGAAGCGACATGAATACGGCGGGGAAACCCGGGAATCCCAGTGATGTACTTCCTGTCCAGCAGGAAGCACGTCACTACACGAATGGGCGGGGACGAGAGGCTCAGGGCATTCAGAGGGGCGTTGCTATGCATATAACCCCGTCAGTGAACTCTGCCACAGGGTCTTATAAATGTTTTCTGTGTTTTCTGCGATGCAATGGGGGGCGGAGCATCACACTGCAAACGCAACGGCCTGGTGTAAAACCGTTATCTGTCTGTGTTGAGTTACGTTGTAGCATGCTATTTTCAATGGGATGCAATGCAACTTAACGCAACTCAACACAACGCATTTAAGTGTGACTCCAGCCTTAATTTCAATCTGCTTTGTCATGGTAAACATTACATATTTTAGGGCTGTTTACCGTCCCTGCGTCCCCCAGCTTTAACCTGGCTCGGGGTACCCCGTTTCCTCCCGCTCAGACGCCCGCAGCGCGAGCAGCACGATGAAGACAGATGCGGGAATTTCAGGATTTGAAAGATGCAGGGAGATTAGTGTTAAACTGGCGTCATCTCCAATTTGCAGCGGTTAATCACGGCAGCAGTATTTCAGAACACAAGCGCTTTCCGTCATATTACATTTCGCACGCCGTACATCTCTGTTTACCTGATGTGATCTTTAGAGCAATAAGCCGGCGTGCAATCGTACAAATAGGCCCTGATCTAGAGCCGTGATATTTTACAGTAATGAGACGTTCCATCATAATTCCTCAAAAAGGAACGTTTTATAAATGTATATCTATTCACATAATGCTATATTAAACAAGTTGTGAAACATGACTACTCATAAAATTCCCTCCTGTCTCTTTCAATCCTTTCGGATCCTCGCGCTGGGTCGGCGGCTGATTCTGAGACGCAGGGATGGGAAGACGGGGATTTACCAGGGACTCAACGAGCAATAAAAACAGATGCTACAGATATTCTACAAAAAAACTTTGGGATTGATTTAGTAAAACTGGAAAAAATGGGGAATAGGGCCCCATTCACACTGTTGCGGAAAAAACTGATTCTGTAAAAACTGTTCGGTTTTCTGTTTAAAGTGGAACTGAACTCTTGCACAAGACAGAAGGACAACATATAGAAATCCACCCTGTATATATTTAGAGAGTTTAGCCTGTCTAATTCCCTGTCATCTGTGACTAATCACAACTGTAATTAGAACTTTCTGCTGTGTCAGCTCAGGTATCTCAACAGGCCTCGGCAGAGCAGCTAATTTGAAAACACAGGATGTTAACCCTCTATCTGCGTCCATGAAAACAGGAAGTAGACACCCTGCAGATTTATTTCAGGAATTGTATCGGCTGTAACAAATACATTTTTTTAAAAAGAGGTTATTATGCTGTTGCTTATCTTTCAGAGCAAGAAAAAGGTTCTGGAAGGAAGTGTTTCTGATGTTGAAATTACTGTAAAAGTGGGTATACTGATTCCTGAATAATGATTATTATTTAGTATTTATATAGCGCTGACATATTCTGCAGCGCTGTACAGAGTATATTGTCTTGTCACTTAATCATACCTCCCAACTTTTTGAGATGAGAAAGAGGGACACTTAAGCCACGCCCATGCCACACCCCGCCACAACCCTAGTTACGCATACCATAAATATTTCATAAGAAAAATATGTTGTTTTATAATTCAATCCACACTGGTCCTTCCTATCCTGGTTAATTTTCCTTTCATGTCATTTTTGGCAGCGTATGTATATTACAGGCAGAAGAGGAGAACACAGCTCTTGTATTACCGCCAACCTGCAGCCTGCATTAGAACATAAGACACACCCCCTGCCATACCACACACCCCCTATCACGCTCATGTGACATCAGCTTTTCGGCACTGGCCAACGGTAGCATTAATTCCACGATGAAATATTATTAATATAGCATAAAGCCATAATACTTTTAAAAGACGTATGATCTGCCACTGTAGGGCAAACACTTTCATTCCAGCGCAGGAGATTTGGGTGCAGCCGGCGCCACCACAGGCCATAATAGGAATTACAGCTATAGCAGCGCACAGGGAGTAACTTCAGCACCGTCAGAACACGGAGCTAAAGTTACCTATAAAACACTATAATTCGGCCTCAAGCAATTGCTGGAAGCCGAATTATTTCATTCCCCACCATCCAAGGCGGCCTGGAGGGGGAATAGTATTTAACGCCACCGGGAACTTGTGCAGGAGCAGGGTAAGCCATACCGGCTGTATCCTGCGCCCAAGTCTTCTGTGCTCATACCTCTCGTACTCCTGTAGGGCTATATACTGCAGGCAGCACTAGGAGCTACAGATTCAGGATCTGCCAGTGTAGTGCTATACTGCAGGCATCACTAGCCGATACAGATTCAGGATCTGCCAGTGTAGGGCTATACTGCAGGCATCACTAGCCGATACAGATTCAGGATCTGCCGCTGCAGGGCTATACTGCAGGCAGCACTAGCAGCTACAGATTCAGGATCTGCCAGCTTAGGGCTATTCTGCAGGCAGCACTAGCAGCTACAGATTCAGGATCTGCCAGTGTAGTGCTATACTGCAGGCATCACTAGCAGCTACAGATTCAGGATCTGCCAGTGTAGGGCTATTCTGCAGGCAGCACTAGCAGCTACAGATTCAGGATCTGCCAGCTTAGGGCTATTCTGCAGGCAGCACTAGCAGCTACAGATTCAGGATCTGCCAGTGTAGGGCTATACTGCAGGCATCACTAGCAGCTAAGGATTCAGGATCTGCCAGTGTAGGGCTATTCTGCAGGCAGCACTAGCAGCTACAGATTCAGGATCTGCCAGCTTAGGGCTATTCTGCAGGCAGCACTAGCAGCTACAGATTCAGGATCTGCCAGTGTAGGGCTATACTGCAGGCATCACTAGCAGCTAAGGATTCAGGATCTGCCAGTGTAGGGCTATTCTGCAGGCAGCACTAGCAGCTACAGATTCAGGATCTGCCAGCTTAGGGCTATTCTGCAGGCAGCACTAGCAGCTACAGATTCAGGATCTGCCAGTGCAGGGCTACACTGCAGGCAGCACTAGCAGCTACAGATTCAGGATCTGCCAGTGTAGGGCTACACTGCAGGCAGCACTAGCAGCTACAGATTCAGGATCTGCCAGTGCAGGGCTATACTGCAGGCATCACTAGCAGCTACAGATTCAGGACCTGCCGCTGCAGGGCTACACTGCAGGCAGCACTAGCAGCTACAGATTCAGGATCTGCCGCTGCAGGGCTACACTGCAGGCAGCACTAGCAGCTACAGATTCAGGATCTGCCAGTGTAGGGCTATACTGCAGGCATCACTAGCACCTACAGATTCAGGATCTGCCGCTGCAGGGCTACACTGCAGGCAGCACTAGCAGCTACAGATTCAGGATCTGCCAGTGTAGGGCTACACTGCAGGCATCACTAGCAACTACAGATACAGGATCTGCCACTGCAGGGCTATACTGCAGGCATCACTAGCAGCTACAGATACAGGATCTGCCAGTGCAGGGCTATACTACAGGCAGCACTAGCAGCTACAGATTCAGGATCTGCCAGTGCAGGGCTATACTACAGGCAGCACTAGCAGCTACAGATTCAGGATCTGCCAGTGTAGGGATATACTGCAGGCACCACTAGCAGCTACTGATTCAGGATCTGCCAGTGCAGGGCTATACTGCAGGCAGCACTAGCAGCTACAGATTCAGGATCTGCCGCTGCAGGGCTATACTGCAGGCATCACTAGCAGCTACAGATTCAGGATCTGCCAGTGTAGGGCTATTCTGCAGGCAGCACTAGCAGCTACAGATTCAGGATCTGCCACTGCAGGGCTATTCTGCAGGCAGCACTAGCAGCTACAGATTCAGGATCTGCCACTGCAGGGCTATACTGCAGGCAGCACTAGCAGCTACAGATTCAGGATCTGCCAGTGTAGGGCTATTCTGCAGGCAGCACTAGCAGCTACAGATTCAGGATCTGCCAGCTTAGGGCTATTCTGCAGGCAGCACTAGCAGCTACAGATTCAGGATCTGCCAGTGTAGGGCTATACTGCAGGCATCACTAGCAGCTAAGGATTTAGGATCTGCCAGTGTAGGGCTATTCTGCAGGCAGCACTAGCAGCTACAGATTCAGGATCTGCCAGCTTAGGGCTATTCTGCAGGCAGCACTAGCAGCTACAGATTCAGGATCTGCCAGCTTAGGGCTATTCTGCAGGCAGCACTAGCAGCTACAGATTCAGGATCTGCCAGTGCAGGGCTACACTGCAGGCAGCACTAGCAGCTACAGATTCAGGATCTGCCGCTGCAGGGCTATACTACAGGCAGCACTAGCAGCTACAGATTCAGGATCTGCCGCTGCAGGGCTATACTGCAGGCATCACTAGCAACTACAGATTCAGGATCTGCAAGTGTAGGGCTATATACGGCAGGCATCACTAGCAGCTACAGATTCAGGACCTGCCGCTGCAGTGCTACACTGCAGGCAGCACTAGCAGCTACAGATTCAGGATCTGCCGCTGCAGGGCTACACTGCAGGCAGCACTAGCAGCTACAGATTCAGGATCTGCCAGTGTAGGGCTATACTGCAGGCATCACTAGCACCTACAGATTCAGGATCTGCCGCTGCAGGGCTACACTGCTGGCAGCACTAGCAGCTACAGATTCAGGATCTGCCGCTGCAGGGCTATACTGCAGGCATCACTAGCAGCTACAGATTCAGGATCTGCCAGTGCAGGGCTATACTGCAGGCAGCACTAGCAGCTACTGATTCAGGATCTGCCAGTGTAGGGCTATTCTGCAGACAGCACTAGCAGCTACAGATTCAGGATCTGCCAGTGTAGGGCTATACTGCAGGCAGCACTAGCAGCTACAGATTCAGGATCTGCCGCTGCAGGGCTATACTGCAGGCATCACTAGCAGCTACAGATTCAGGATCTGCCAGTGTAGGGCTATTCTGCAGGCAGCACTAGCAGCTACAGATTCAGGATCTGCCACTGCAGGGCTATTCTGCAGGCAGCACTAGCAGCTACAGATTCAGGATCTGCCACTGCAGGGCTATACTGCAGGCATCACTAGCAGCTACAGATTCAGGATCTGCCAGTGCAGGGCTATACTGCAGGCAGCACTAGCAGCTACAGATTCAGGATCTGCCAGTGTAGGGCTATACTGCAGGCAGCACTAGCAGCTACAGATTCAGGATCTGCCGCTGCAGGGCTATACTGCAGGCATCACTAGCAGCTACAGATTCAGGATCTGCCAGTGTAGGGCTATTCTGCAGGCAGCACTAGCAGCTACAGATTCAGGATCTGCCACTGCAGGGCTATTCTGCAGGCAGCACTAGCAGCTACAGATTCAGGATCTGCCACTGCAGGGCTATACTGCAGGCAGCACTAGCAGCTACAGATTCAGGATCTGCCAGTGTAGGGCTATACTGCAGGCATCACTAGCAGCTACAGATTCAGGATCTGCCAGTGTAGGGCTATTCTGCAGACAGCACTAGCAGCTACAGATTCAGGATCTGCCACTGCAGGGCTATTCTGCAGGCAGCACTAGCAGCTACAGATTCAGGATCTGCCACTGCAGGGCTATACTGCAGGCAGCACTAGCAGCTACAGATTCAGGATCTGCCACTGCAGGGCTATTCTGCAGGTATCACTAGCAGCTACAGATTCAGGATCTGCCACTGCAGGGCTATACTGCAGGCAGCACTAGCAACTACAGATTTAGGATCTGCCAGTGTAGGGCTATACTGCAGGCAGCACTAGCAGCTACAGATTCAGGATCTGCCGCTGCAGGGCTATACTGCAGGCAGCACTAGCCGATACAGATTCAGGATCTGCCACTGCAGGGCTATTCTGCAGGCAGCACTAGCAGCTACAGATTCAGGATCTGCCACTGCAGGGCTATTCTGCAGACAGCACTAGCAGCTACAGATTCAGGATCTGCCACTGCAGGGCTATTCTGCAGGCAGCACTAGCAGCTACAGATTCAGGATCTGCCGCTGCAGGGCTATACTGCAGGCAGCACTAGCAGCTACAGATTCAGGATCTGCCAGTGTAGGGCTATACTGCAGGCAGCACTAGCAGCTACAGATTCAGGATCTGCCACTGCAGGGCTATTCTGCAGGTATCACTAGCAGCTACAGATTCAGGATCTGCCAGTGCAGGGCTATACTGCAGGCAGCACCAGCAGCTACATATTCAGGATCTGCCATTGCAGGGCTATACTGCAGGCAGCACTAGCAGCTACAGATTCAGGATCTGCCAGTGCAGGGCTATACTACAGGCAGCACTAGCAGCTACAGATTCAGGATCTGCCAGTGCAGGGCTATACTACAGGCAGCACTAGCAGCTACAGATTCAGGATCTGCCAGTGCAGGGCTATACTGCAGGCAGCACTAGCAGCTACAGATTCAGGATCTGCCAGTGCAGGGCTATACTACAGGCAGCACCAGCAGCTACAGATTCAGGATCTGCCAGCTTAGGGCTATTCTGCAGGCAGCACTAGCAGCTACAGATTCAGGATCTGCCAGTGCAGGGCTCTACTACAGGCAGCACTAGCAGCTACAGATTCGGGATCTGCCAGTGCAGGGCTATAATACAGGCAGCACTAGCAGCTACAGATTCAGGATCTGCCAGTGCAGGGCTATACTACAGGCAGCACTAGCAGCTGCAGATTCAGGATCTGCCAGTGCAGGGCTATACTACAGGCAGCACTAGCAGCTACAGATTCAGGATCTGCCAGTACAGGGCTATACTGCAGGCAGCACTAGCAGCTACAGATTCAGGATCTGCCAGTGCAGGGCTATACTGCAGGTATCACTAGCAGCTACAGATTCAGGATCTGCTGCTGCAGGGCTACACTGCAGGCATCACTAGCAGCTACAGATTCAGGATCTGCCAGTGTAGGGCTACACTGCAGGCATCACTAGCAACTACAGATTCAGGATCTGCCGCTGCAGGGCTATACTGCAGGCATCACTAGCAGCTACAGATACAGGATCTGCCAGTGCAGGGCTATACTACAGGCAGCACTAGCAGCTACAGATTCAGGATCTGCCGCTGCAGGGCTATACTGCAGGCATCACTAGCAGCTACAGATACAGGATCTGCCAGTGCAGGGCTATACTACAGGCAGCACTAGCAGCTACAGATTCAGGATCTGCCAGTGCAGGGCTATACTACAGGCAGCACTAGCAGCTACAGATTCAGGATTTGCCAGTGTAGGGCTATATACTGCAGGCAGCACTAGCAGCTACAGATTCAGGATCTGCCAGTGCAGGGCTATACTACAGGCAGCACTAGCAGCTACAGATTCAGGATCTGCCAGTGTAGGGCTATACTGCAGGCAGCACTAGCAGCTACAGATTCAGGATTTGCCAGTGTAGGGCTATTCTGCAGGCAGCGCTAGCAGCTACAGATTCAGGATCTGCCAGTGCAGGGCTACACTGCAGGTATCACTAGCAGCTACAGATTCAGGACCTGCCGCTGCAGGGCTATACTGCAGGCAGCACTAGCAGCTACAGATTCAGGATCTGCCGCTGCAGGGCTATACTGCAGGCATCACTAGCACCTACAGATTCAGGATCTGCAAGTGTAGGGCTATATACTGCAGGCATCACTAGCAGCTACAGATTCAGGATCTGCCAGTGCAGGGCTATACTACAGGCAGCACTAGCAGCTACAGATTCAGGATCTGCCAGTGCAGGGCTATACTACAGGCAGCACTAGCAGCTACAGATTCAGGATCTGCCAGTGTAGGGCTATATACTGCAGGCATCACTAGCACCTACAGATTCAGGATCTGCCAGTGCAGGGCTACACTGCAGGTATCACTAGCAGCTACAGATTCAGGATCTGCCAGTGTAGGGCTATACTGCAGGCAGCACTAGCAGCTACAGATTCAGGATCTGCCAGTGCAGGGCTACACTGCAGGTATCACTAGCAGCTACAGATTCAGGACCTGCCGCTGCAGGGCTATACTGCAGGCAGCACCAGCAGCTACATATTCAGGATCTGCCGCTGCAGGGCTATACTGCAGGCAGCACTAGCAGCTACAGATTCAGGATCTGCCACTGCAGGGCTATTCTGCAGGCAGCACTAGCAGCTACAGATTCAGGATCTGCCAGTGTAGGGCTATACTGCAGGCAGCACTAGCAGCTACAGATTCAGGATCTGCCGCTGCAGGGCTATATTGCAGGCATCACTAGCATGGCAGCTACGGGATAATGTGACCATAATGACAGCTATAGACAACACATTAATATTGGATTTACCATTAACTTTTATTAACATGTCAATGGCCTCTAAAGCGGGAGTCCATCAAGCGGATCAGTGACGGGTCAATCGGCAATTACTCTTCCTCCCTGAACCGCCTGATCAGTCTGTGAACTTTAATTATAATCTGTAACCAATGTAAAGAGCAGAGCTGGTCCATGACTTGCTAATAATTGCTGCTTGCATGCAGATTTCATGTAAATTGTATGCGTCCTGGCATTGGGCTAAGCTGATGCACTTGCTGCTGCTGTGGATTAGGGCCCAGGGGCTTAACTAGGGGGGGGGGGGGAGCAGTCTCTGCAACTGCAGAGGGCCCCAGCATTGTGGGAGGCCCAACTACTAACCTTCCCTTACTCCGATACTCCAGATCAGGTGTTTTGTGGCTACGCTTGTTATGGGTGTGAAGATCCCGATGGCCACACTTGTTTTATGACCCTTGCAGAGGCGTATCTAGAGGGGTGCGGGCACGGCTTGTGCCATGGGCGCCACAGCACCATGGGGCGCCATGCCTGCTTCTGTGCTGCACTGCTGTGCCTGCCATCACTCATACCTCAGATCAGATTAATTATGTTAACTGGGGAACATGTAGGGCCCACTTGGGTTAGTGTTAGAAAAGAGGGTAGAAAGGGAATAAGAAGAGATATTTCCCAAAAAGTAACTTCAGCAATATCCTGAGCCCAAAAACACAAGCAATCATTACAAATGTACGCGAGAAAGGATACTGGTTTTAGAGGGGGGAGGCGCAATTTCAGAGTTTGCCATAGGCTCTATATTACCCAGATACGCCCCTGGACCCTTGTATGACGATTCCCTGTGTTGTGAGGGACACCCACTAAGGGAGGCAAGGCAAGGGGTGTGAATATTAAGGGGGCTTCATCAAAGTGTTGCAGGGGGACCCCATGATTTAGTTACACCCGTTAGGGCCGCTTTACCCCACCACTTAAAGTGATGCAAGCATGCATCCAGACAGCTTAGCCGTGCCATGCATGGTTTAGAGATGCAGGTGCGTGCTGCGGAAATCTGCCGCATGCCGTCCAGATTTGCAACGGCGAAAGTCATTGGCCACATAGGCAGCGGTTTCCTGAGCAACCCAGGAACTGCTGTAGAGTCAGGCCGAATTGGGCCCTAGTGGAAACGGTGCCTTAGCCCATTGTGTAGCTTCATTTTGCATGCAAAAGAGATAAATTAGCATCTCATTAACACACACATGGTGATTTCCTTTTAAACAATACTAGTTGCCTGGCAGCCTTCCGGATCCTGTCAGGGCTGGTTCTGGCTACAATGGGGCCCTGGGGCCATAGCTGGCCTTTGACCTGAGCGACCGGAGCAGTCACTCAGGGCGCCGGCTTCCAAGGGCGCACAGCACAGTGTCAACGCTCGCTGCCCCGCCCTGTCTCTCCCCACCTCCGCTGCTCCGCTTCGTCTGTAACTAGAGAAGAGCTTCAAACCAATGGCCACCAATGTCCACAAATGCGGAAATCGGCTGCCATTTTCTTGTAGCCCTGCTCTAACTGCAGATGGAGCGGAGGCGGGGAGAGAAGAGCGACGTCAGCGCTGGAACGTGAGGAGATGGTGAGTGATCTGATGCTGTTGTGGCCAGCACATGCATTGTCTGAAGGAACCTACAGCTGACTACCTGTACTGGAGGCACCTACAGCTGGCTACCTGTACTGGAGGCGCCTACAGCTGGCTACCTATATGGGTTGCATCTACACATGACTTCCTATACTGGGGGGAACCTATGCTTGGCTATCTATACTGATGCACCTGCACCTGACTTCCTATACTGGGGAAACTTATGCTTTGCTACCTATACTGAAGGCACCTACACCTGACTTCCAATAGTGGAGGCACCTACGTCTGGCTACCTATAGGGGAGGACCTACACCTGACTTCCTATACTGGGGGAACTTATGCTTGGCTTGGCTAACTATGTTGAGGGCACCACCACCTACACCTGACTTCCTATACTGGGGGCACCTATGCCTGGTGGCCTATACAGAGGGCACTTACACCTGACTTCCTACACTGGGGGCACCTATAGCTGGCTACCTATACTGAGGGCATCTACACTTGACTTCCTATACTGGGGCACCTATAGCTGGCTACCTATACTGAGGGAGGGCACCTACACCTAACTTCCTATACTGAGGGTACCTATGCTTGGCTACCTATACTAAGGGCTCCAACACCTGACTTCCTATACTGGGGGCTCCTATGCTTGGCTACCTATATTGAGGGCACCTACACAGGAGATCCTATACTGGCGCACCTATACCTGGCTACCTACCTATACTGAGTCTGAGGGCATTTGTTGTTTTTTTGGGGGGGGACGCTATAACGCGTGGTGTAAATTGTCGGTGCTGTGCTATCATTCCAAATTGAAGGGGGGCCCTAACTGTCCCACTGGTTGTTTTTGTTAATATTCCTGAAAGGTTCTAGCCTTCATTTCTTAGCGTATTCTGGATATTGCACTCTTTCCATCCATTGGAACATTTTAATAGTATTTTTCTATTATACATACAGTATGTGATGCGTCACGGAGATCTGAGGGTTTGGCGTGATGTGTCCTAGGAGGTAACTCAGGAGAAAAGTGAATTGCATATGGGCCTGTGCGTGTGTGCGCGCGTGTGTGTGCAAGCGAAATCAGGTTTCGCTCAGGGTGCTGCCAAAAACCTAAGACTGGCCCTGCCTGGGGCAAAAATAATTTCAGGGGCCCCAATGATGCCCTCCTTCCAACTAAATCACCCTCAGCGCCCCTGAGTCGGCTGCCAAACTCGATCCAACCCCCCTTCCCTCCTCATCACACAATATCATTAGGAGCCCATCATATGTCCCCTAAAAAGCATTGTTGAGGTTCCCATTATTCATCTCCTCTTTTTCCTATACAGAGTAAACACACAGCATCCCTACTCTCATGGACAACCTTAGCTCGAGGGGAGGAGGAGCACCTTAAGGGGTCCCCCACAGGCTTTGGGGCAATGGCCACCTTTGCCTCAAAGGAAGCGCTGGCCCCGGATTATGTGTCCTTTAATACTTTTAACAATAGACCCTGAACAAGCATGCAGCAGATCAGGTACTCTGACTCAGCTGCCTAGTTTTACTGGATTAGCTATATGCTTGTTACAGGGTTTTGACACTACTTATCCCAGAAGATCATCAGGGCTGCCAGGCACCTGGCATTGTTTACAAGGGAATAAATATGGCAGCCTCCGCATCGCTCTCACCTCTGGTTCTCTTTAACAAAAAAGTAATTGGAGACTAGAGACACGATGGAGGGATTAATTAGCACCCCCACACGCTAGAGCCCTGCCCCTGACACATCTCACTAGACATAATCAAACAATACACAAACTAAAGTGTTGGATTTTGTTTAATTTCCCAACTACACAGAATTTTTCTTATCCTTAAGACCGCAAGTAAACCACAGTTGTACATCTAAGAGGCACCATGGGGGAGCTGTTTGATAGCAGGGAATGAGATGACCTCACGGTAAGCTTTGTAGTGGGCTCCAAAGCTCAATTCATAGTCAAGATCATCCTAGTAGCTTCATGGAGCGGAAGAAGAACATACAGAGGATTGGTTGCAATTCCCTTGGTCCTTCCAGAGCTGGTATCAAAACCATTAATAGGCTTTCGCTCTTCAGAAGCTGGGAAACAAAAAAGAACCGTGCAGGAGGAACGGTATCTGTGTGTTTCCGTCAAAGAGAACAAGATGAGAAGAAAAAAAAAAACGTAGCGTAAATTACTCTTTCTTTTTTGCTGTCCAACAGATTTGGTTGATAGGTGATTCCAAAATAGTCATCCTCAGCCACCCGTATCCAACCGGCTGTCACGAAACGAGGGAAGTTACATGATGACATCTCAAGGTCCATACACACGGGGTACACGCGCGTGGCGACAGGTCGCCTGTGTGTATAACGCGCGTGCCCGAACCGTCGCCCGTCGGAGCTGTCGCCAGGCGATTGACATGTTCAATCGCCGGCTACAGCTGTCGCCGCAACTTCGCCGAAACTGTCGCTAGACCCGTGTGAGTACGCGGGCTAGCGACAGGAGAATTACGCGAGTGAATGGAGCATCCGGCCAGGGGATGCTCCATTCACAAACAGCTTCCGCCACGTCTCTGCCTTTCTGGCAAGACGTGTGGACAGCTGTCGCCGGCAGGGAGCTGTCGCTCCCTGTTCGCGTGCGCGCATGCAACAGTATGTAGCTTTAAAGCAGAGTTCCTTGAGGACAGGGTTGGGGAACACTGTCTTAAAGGACAACTGAAGTGGGAGGGATATGATGGCTCCCATATTTATTTCCTTTGAACAATACCAGTTGCATGGCTGTCATGCTGATCCTTAGCTTCTACTTTTAGCCCTAGACCCTGAACAAGCATGCAGCAGATCAGATATTTGACTCAAGTTTGATTGGAGTAGCCGCATGCTTTTTTAGGTTGGTGTCTCAGACACTACTGATGCATGAAAGATCATCAGGACTGCCAGGCAACTAGTATTGTTTAAAGGGAAATACATATGGCAACCTCCATATCCATCTCACTTCAGGTGTCCTTTAAAAAGACTCTGTAACAAAATTTCCATCCTTATTTCTTCTATCCTATAAGTTCCTATACCTGTTCTAATGTGGTCTGAATTACTGCAGCCTTTCCTAGTTGCACAGTGGCTGCATTATCTCTGTTATATAATCTAATCTTCTTTCCTCTGACGGCTTTGTCGGGCTCAGGCACTCAGGCAGGAATGTGCTGCTCTGTTTGTGATAGGTAGAAGTTATACACACCCTCTCCAGGCCCCCTGCAGGCTCTGTGTGAGTCACAGACTGAACTCCTCAAAGCCTATCACATGCCATGTCTTTTGTTTGTAAACACTGCCCAAGACTGGAAACTACAAGCCAGGATTGCAGCAGGGAGTGACAGAAGCAGCACAGAGGGACCGAGGAGAACATAATGAATAGAATGGTATGCTTTTTATTGTAAGAATTTTAGAATACAGATTCTCTTTAAGTCTATCTTGAAAAGAAAAAAATATATTCTGAATACTGTTAAGACGGTCTAGAACTTCATTTGGGTTTAAAAGTGACCGTGTGGTATCCCTCTCACTACAGGGTCACTTTAATAGCCGTTTATGCTCCCATCTGGGAGAATTATCTTTCCTCTTTTAAAAATAAGTTATTTCTTCTTAAAAGTTTGTATTTATACACTTCTGTGAGTGCCTTATTTATTTTAATCGAAGGTAATGTTTTTGTGAGATGTGGTGACCACATACAAGCCCTCTGGAGTTAGTTTTCACACTACTACAGTCTTCAGATAGAATCCCCCGGAGAAAAATATTTATTGGTGAACTAAGCATGACCCATAAAATATGGTAACTTTGAAGTGGTCTCCAAGCTAAGGTCAGATGTGGGAGATCTTCTGAATTGGTGGACATCGGTCCCTTTGCTCTTCCGATGCATACATCAAAACCATGGCCGTCTTTTGTCTTCTCAAAAGCCAAGAAATACAAGCATGGCTGTAACTGAATTTATTTGTCAAACTAAAAAACTCAGCAACTGTTCCGTCGCCTTTATCGCTTTCCTATCCTTGGCTAGTCGAGAGATGAATTTGAGCTTGGCCAAGTGGTTGTCCCAAAGTGGTTGCCCTTGGCTTGCTTTGAACTACTCCATTAGCAGCTCCAAGAACAAGGACAGAACTGTTTAGAGCGGGTGTTGGTAGTGTAGCGGCTAAGGCTTTATATTTGTTATAAGCACAACTAAAGCGCAGATAAACATCCAAAAGGTACCTTGGGGAACCGTCAGATAATGCACTGAACATGACCTGAGGAGGCTTTGTAGTGGTCTTCAAGGTACGTTGAAAGCCAGTATTATCTCCATGGCTTTATAGCAAGGTAAGAGATTTTGAAGCAGTTGTGACAGCTCCCTCGAGTTCTTTTAGAGGGAACATCAAAAAACCAGGACGATAGTCTCAATTTTTCAGAAGACAGAAAACAAACAATAAAAGTGACTGAATATAGGTAACAAAAATTGTCATAATACAGATTAGAAAAAAAAGGCCCATGAGATTGGGGTCACAGGGGTTAGGAGGAAGAATAACCATCCAAAGGATAAAATAAAAAGTATAAAACTCTATTAATTCTAGTTCAAAATTGTAAAGAAACGTAGACTTCATAACAACATTTAAAAACAGAGTTCTTCGATCTTTATACGGTCACACATAAATACAAGTCAAAGTGTGCGCAGATAAGGTGCCAAATAACAGGTTTCAAAATACTTTTCTGTCCCTGGTCTCTACAGAGCAGGGATACTGCTCATTCAGATTTCGTTGAATTGAAATGTCCACATTTCCGATCATAAAACTGAAATTGGACTTCCGTGGAAATACCGCATTGCCGCAACTTATGATTTTAGCCCAATTACAGAATTTGTAAGCATTGAACCTATCAGAGAACACAGAGTCAACTTGGAAGTATTTGGCCTATCAGAGAATGCAAAGAATTACAAACACTCCTCCGAAATAGGAAAAAAGAATATCAGAAAATGGAAATCGGAAGTTAGAAATCCACAAAATCGGTAATCGGCATTGGCGTAAATTGAAATTTCTGTGGAATCGGAAATCACCATTTCCGACCATCCCTACAACCGTGTGTGTGATGATGTCATCATGAGCAGCATGCTCTGGGGCTGCCAGGCTGTGGGCACTTCAGCTTACGACCTGTAATCAAAAGGGAGGGGTGAAAGCACTGCAAGCGGGGAAGGCAGCGAGTGTGGTCACATCAGATGTTGGGCCAGGACCATCACAGCACATCAGGTAAGCCTGCTCTTGGCAAACATAAAACCAGAGACAGAGAAGTTCAAGGGGAGGAGCCATAAAGGTAAATCCCTTTTATGAGGTAAGAATGAGGTTTTATGTGCTTCACCACCTATAAACATCCAGCTTCTTTCCAGCAAAGGCAAGTATTCATGATAAGTAGAGGTCCACTTTAATGCTTATCTGGAGAATGGCTCCACCCAGTGGCCAGTGATGTGATCGGGAGCCTAGAAATTTCTCCCCTTTTCCAGACTGAAGCAGATGCAGGAACTGCCCATTAGTTGCACACCCAGCCCTGCCACAAACATGACACAATTTGAGTTAAAAAGTAGATCATGTGACCAGAATTAAACGCAATCATTACGGTCTATTCCACCCGAAATGTGCTGCAGTAGATTAGGGAACTGCCAAGGTACCTTAAGATCTTTTTCTTGCCCAGATTTAGGCTTTAATAGTTTATTTTAAATACACAGCAAAAGCCATTTCAATTCATTTTGAGGCCGGAGGAGAATGTCTGAAACAGTGGCTACAGCTCCCCTGCCTCTTTCCAAGCAAATGTCGAATACACCAATATTCTTCATACTTTGGAAACAAACAATATGCCAAACTGGAAAAAAACAAACGAAAAAAAGGAATGATATATATATTGGTCCAAAGAAGTCAACAACGGTTTGGCCAACATTTCCGCCCATCTCCCCTTTCCAGTGAACAAGTTGGAGCTCCGTTGATGGGTCATCCCAAAATGCTCAC
This sequence comes from Hyperolius riggenbachi, assembly GCF_040937935.1. Taxonomy (NCBI): domain Eukaryota; kingdom Metazoa; phylum Chordata; class Amphibia; order Anura; family Hyperoliidae; genus Hyperolius; species Hyperolius riggenbachi. The sequence goes on from NC_090646.1 coordinate 653,001,218, forward strand.
CTTGAGAATCTTTTCCACCACCTCACCAGCTGTTCCAAACACGAGGGAGCGAAATGTTCTACCCTCACATTACGACGGAGGCGTTGCCGAAGCTGCCTTGCTTCTGCTCAACCTAAAAATGAGCCCAGAGGGAGAATCCACGTCCAAGACCTCCATTCTCACACACGGACGTCAGCCAATCTCGCCTCGCGAACAGCAGAAAAGCCTGTACGATACCAAAAACGGTCACCAGAGGTATCCTCCCAAATCACGTTATATATCCTGCACTTTTTCTGGACGGTCTCCCGGAACCTTTTAAAATATTCAGCTTTGCTAAACAATAAGAGAATTTAAGTCTATGCAGGATTTGGGCGGCAAACTCTCCCAGCGGGCTTGACGGAATTCAGATCAATGTCTCATTCTCAGCGGGTTTTTTCTCCTTTCCGAAAGAAGAAAATATGTAGAAGCCGTTACGTTATTTTATTTTTTATGAGTAGAATTATAGTTTCCCCATCGAGCAAGAAGTAGGCAGAGACGAGAGTCGGAGACGAACGCAAGCATTAAAGTTATCCAAGTCTCTTCCCCTCGGGTGTCGAGGAATTGCATTTACAGCTGCCCCCCGCGCCTGCCGGCCTTGTCACATGAAAAGTGCCATGTTTTTTTTTTCACTTACAGATTCCGGGTGTGAATTAAATCCTTGCTGTCCTTTCTGTTCTCAAGGAGAAAGCCTGGTAAGGCCATCAAAAGGACTACCTAATTTGGCGGTACAAGCTCAGCGAGAGGTTTCGGCAAGATGCTGCGCGAGGTGTTAGTGTCACATGTGAAATACAGTAGAACGCGCTAATAACGCCCCACAGCAAGAAAGGCGGTAGCAAGGCAAGACTAGCTGACGTAATTTAGACTGGATTGTCACTGAGTCAAACCGAACGCTGTCCTGCAGGCCCCCAAGTATCTTCATGGTTATATTTTTTTTAAATAGTTGTCAAGGTAAAAACTTTCAAAATTGTTCACTGAAGTGTTTTTTGTTTTTTTTAATTCAGTAAGTGACTTTGAGCCTAATGCAGTAACTAGCGGTGATATTGTCGTGCATGGATGAAGCAACGGCAATATCACCGATACTACCGCAGTATATGTACCACTAGTTACAGCATTAAAGGAATCATCAAGCAAAAAAAAAAGGTTCCCCCCACTCTACTTACCCGGGGCTTTCCCCAGCACCTTGAAGCCGACATATCCCACGCCGCATCGCATCACAATTACGGTATTAAAGGAGTCATCAAGCATAAAAAGGTTCCCCAGCTCTACTTAGCCAGGGCTTTCTCCAGCCCCTTGCAGCTGACATGTCCCACACAACATCCTTGTGCACAGCCGCCAGCCCGGGATCCCCGCCAGTGCAGAGGCCGAACTCCTCTACTGCGCCACCACATTTTCCGCGGTGTACTGCGCAGGCGCACTACACTGCTGACAACGTGGGCTTGATTGACAGCGGCCCTCGTACAGGCACAGTATGTGGGTGACACCGAGGTCGGCCTCTGTACTGGTGGGGATCCCGGGCCGGTGGCTGTGCACGAAGATGTTGTGTGGGACATGTCAGCTGCAAGGGGCTGGAGAAAGCCCCGGATAAGTAGAGCCGGGAACCTTTTTTTTTGCTTGATGACTCCTTTAATACCGTAATTAAAGGGTACCGCCACAGGGGCCCATTGTAATTATCAGCAAGGAGTCCAAATCCCCCCCCGCCCGTAATTACAATGGGCTCCTATGGCTGCCCAAAAACATTTATGGGGAAGTTTAAAGTTAGGCCTACTGGAGGAGGAAGGGTTAAGGTTGGGCATTGTGGGGGAGGGGGAGTTTGCCGCCATGCTCTGAGCCTGGCAAGCAGAGAGTTTTCTTCCCGCAAAGCAAAAACGCAAACACAAAACAATTGCAGAATCATTGGCCCACTTTGCATTCGGATCAGAGCAGGAAAACTACCGTGTTCTCAACAAGTGGGCGACCTGCCTAAGCTGTCCTTCACCTGCAGGCCTTACACCTTCCTTACTGGGAATAGGCCGAAGATGAATCCAACGCAGACAGGCCAAATATTTAACCAATAAAAATAAATTCCTGTCGGCGAAGCGGCCGGTCGCTCTGACAAGCAGTTCATGTGTTTGGTTTTCCCATCTTCTGAGACCGCCGCTTTATAGGCAGAGAGGTCTGATTAGCGGCATCCTCATTTAGCCCTGTTTGCTCAGGAACAAGTCTTGACAAATCATTGTTAAGTGAAAACTAATTAGTAAGCGGTGGCCGGCCTGTATGTAGCTGTGGGCCCGGAGAGGAGGCTGTCTGCTGTACAGACGGAACACTGTGACCCTGCCAGGAACATCCCTCCGGGAGCCCGCCAGCCTCCCTGTGCCAACACACTTCCCATTGTTCCTAATTAACCTCTGCAACGCTTTGCTTTTACCCTCTCATTTTGTTTATTTTTGTATTGTTTGAGTCTGACCCTTCTCCCCTCTGGTGTTATAGAAGCGCACACACATCTCATGCAATAAGCGGATAATGCTATCGCAGCAGCACGCATTTAAAGCAAAGCAAGCAGGCTGTAAAAAAAAGAAAAAAAAAGTTAGAGCAAACCTGAAGTGAAAATAAACTTCTGATATAATGAATGTATGTATGTGTAGTACAGCTAAGAAATAGAACATTAGCAGCAAAGAAAAGAGTCTCCTATTGTTTTCCAGTACAGGAAGGGTAGGAACATACTAGGCAGCGCGGGAAATGTAGCATTTTGCTGCATATGCATTTGTGCGTTTTAAGTGTGCGTTTTAAGTGCGTTTTCTGTATGTTCGCATTTTGCGTTTTTGTTTCGCACATGCGTTTTTCTTACGTTTTCTGTGCGTTTTAATGTGTTTGCGGTTCGTATATATAAAGTGCATATGCTTTTTGTATGCGTTTTGCATATTTTCAAGTCAACAGGAAGCGGAAATACATCGTCAAACTTTTATTTTTTTTAATGCATAAAAAAAATGCACACAACATGCATAAAAAACGCACTAAAACGCAATACCTCTGCGTCACCATTGACTTTCATTATGTGCGTTTTAGATGCGTTTTGGAAAAATATGCAGCAGTCCTGCGTTTTAAAAAAAACGCACATTGCCGAACACAAACATGTTTTTTCATGCGGCCCATTGACTTGCATTAGGTGCGTTTTCGCTGCGTTTTCTGCAACGCTAACGTTTCTGCCTAGTGTGTTCCCAGCTAAAGAGTTAAAAAAAAACTTGAGTTGTTATCTATGCAACGGAGCTTCTCTGAGCTATTTGACCCACCGTGTAGAATACAGTCCTGTTTTCTGAAGAACTTAAACAGCCAAGAAACGTGAGAAACAGCTTGTGATAAGGTTTCACAGCAGGAAGGTTCAAAGCGTCATTATCTCTGCTTTGTTGTATAGCTTGCAAGACAGATTGTTGTTTTAAAACTGCAACTGTGACAGAATGCTGCAATGCTATAAATAATGTTATATAACTGAAAATAAAAATATGAGATTCTTTTCTTTGCTATTAATGTTCTAGTCATTATCCGTACTACACGTACAATTCATTATATCATAAGTTTCTTTTTTTTCTCACTTCAGGTTCACATTAGAAAGGAACTGTAATGACATATAGCAGAATGCAGTAAATTATTTAGGATTCCCAATAAACAGCTTCAGATAGTTGTTTATTGGTATGTAGCCCCACCTACACAGTGAGGCTTAGCCTAGACTGTTTAATATGTGGAAGTCTCCCCACCAGAGCAATCTGGGAGACCACAAATCTTTTCTACTGGCTTTAGATCTCTCAGTAAACAAACATTCTGCCAAGATCACCTGTGAATACTAAAGAAAGTAAATTAGGGACAGGAAAGATGTTACAATGGCAAACACTGACTGCATTATTTATAAATGGATAAAAAAAACTGATTACAGGTCTTCATTACATACTCACCTATTTAGAGAGAAGGCTTGGGATCCTATACAGCCTTCCCAGCAGGCCCGGATTAACATCACAGGAGCCTATAGGCACAGATGTCCTGGTATCCTAGAGCATTGATGGCTAACCTTGGCAATCCAGCTGTGACAAAACTACAAATCCCATCATGCCTCTGCCTCCCCAAGTTATGTTTGGAGCTGTCAGAGTATTGCAAGGCGTCATGGGAGTTGTAGTTCCACCACAGCTGGAGTGCCAAGGTTAGCCATCACTGCCCTAGACTATGTCCTGGCACCCACCATGTACCTACAAACCCCCACCAAACTGCACCGCAAGTGCGCTGTCTGGCCCAGCTATTACTTCTCCATTGTCTGTCATAGGTAGCTACATTTGCCACTTAGTATTAGGTAGCCAGAAGTACCCTCAGTATTAACCTCTTAAAGGAGAACTGTAGTGAGGTATATGGAGGCTGCCATATTTATTTCCTTTTAAACAATACCAGTTGCCTGGCAGCCCTGCTGGTCTATTTGGCTGAAGAAGTGTCTGAATCACACCAGGAACAAGCATGCGGCTAATTTTGTCATATTTGTCAAAATTGGCAAACGCCTGATCTGCTGCATGCTTGTTGAGGGGCTGTGGCTGAAAGTATTAGAGACAGAGGATCAGCAGAACAGCCAGGCAACTGGTATTGCTTAAATGGAAACAAATATGGCAGCCTCCATATACCTCTCACTACAGTTCTCCTTTAAGGACCGTAGGCTTATACCCCCCCGAGTGACCAGGCTAATTTTTAACAATATGGTGCTCTGCAGCTGTAATGGCTTGCTGCAGAGCACTACATCTCCCCCCCCCCCCTTTTCACCCCACCAACAGAGCTTTCTGTTGGTGGGCTCTGATCACTGCTGCAATCTGTCTTTTTTTTTTTTTTTTATTTACTGTGTTTTTTAAATTAATTTGTCTACTTTTTTATTTTCCCTCCCCCCTCCCCCCCCCCCCCCAGCAGCCAATCACAGCAATCAGCTCTCATAGACATCAGCCTATGAGAGCTGATCGCTCTCTGAGCCTCCCCAGGGGGACAGCCGAGCTGTCACGGCTGTCCCCAGTACAGCGTAGCCGTAGATCCCAGCGCTGTGCGGTGTAAACTGTCTCCTAACAGCGATCACATGCGGGATCCCCTGCAATCTCCGCCCCCAGGGCTTGACGCCTTGGCGTTAGGCCGACGTTAGGAGGTTAAGTAGATCTGGTCAGTAGAATGCTGAGAGCTGGGTCAGTAGCCTCTCATTTACACTCATCGGGACTATGCATAGGGAAGGAGGGAGGGAGGCGCTCGGGGAGGGGAGTTAGCAGCCTTTCCATCATCAGGAGCCTGTAGGCACATGCCTATTCTGCCTAATGGTAAATCTGGCCCTGGTTCCCAGTCCTCTCTCCATGTCTTCATTCCACCTCTATCTCCGTTCAAATTGTGCACCTTCTGGATTCCATAAAAGGCTTTGAAAGCAATCGGGTCCCCAAGTGCTTTCCAAAGAGGGGCCCATCCATACTACGCAAATCCATCTCACGTATGCGCAGTACGGATCCGCTCTTCTTCAGAAGGACTCTGGGACACGAGAACTTCTAAAGGCTGCTCGAGGAGAGCCTAAGACTTATCTGACCTGCAGGTAGAATAGTTTCGCCAGGGATACAGGGGAACGGGGACATAGAGCGCACCGGGAAGGTTCTTTGGGACCCAGAGCCTTTCCTCTCCAGGTGGGTATCTAGCTTTTCTTGTATAGCTAGCTTCAGGCTCTCTTCCATGGCTGCACACTCTCTGATGCCATTCGCTGGCACCCAGTCATGTGACCCACGTGAGTCACGTGATAAGGGCCAGAGGGTGGAGCAGAAAGTGTGATCCTTAAAGAACAAGCGACACCCATGCTAACCTAGAAATAAAAAACACATATATAAGTAGATAAATACTACTTCTACTTACATAACAGATGTATTGTGCTATCCACATAATGATTCCTGTGAATTTTATAAAGGAAAAGCAGAAAATCCTATTCTAGGCAGTGGCCATCTTGCCAAGCTAATGCTGACATCATATCCTCCCTGACTCTTGTTTTCCCCCTCCCTTTCTCTTGCTCATTGTGTATTCATTAACTGCCCTCCTCCCAGAGTCTTTTTTTTTATTTACACATCCAATCACTGAGTCACCTCAGCCTTGCTTGTAAACACAAGTGATCAGCTAGGCAGGGAAATAAATGGAGGAATATATTATAGATAAAAAGAACTCCCAGCATTCAAAAGAACTCCCAGCATTCAACTTTTTGGCACTGTTTGGCACTAGGGCAAGTGCTCCTAAAGTATGTGATAACTCCAAACCATAACAGCAGAAAAAGTTTTGAATGCAGGATTAGCATCTTTATCACTTAATACACTCAGACCAGTTGCTGTTGAAATTAGATTTTTATGGTGACAATACCGCTTTAAAGAAATCCAGCGGCCCATGCGACCCGCACCAGTCACGTGACCGGGGCCCAGAGGGCGGCAGCAGAGAGTGTGCTGCTTATAGAGATCCAGCTCTGAGCGCGGCTATAGAATGCTATGTAGTTCAGCGTTTATTATTGTGTGCCTTTAATTCCTGCGCGCTGCTTTCACTCCGGTGATTTCCCCGCAGGTTTGGCGAGCCATGCGCGGAATAAAGAAATATAATAAGTGTAATTGACTTCATCCTACACCTGCTCATAAATAAATGTATTACATGGGCAGAAGAGGAGTGCAGCTTAAGCAGAACAGGCTCTGCGGATTACACCGGGGTCTGAATTAACCTCTGTGTCGGCAGCGCCAAAACCGCGCATTTATTGCTCAATATTTTCCCTTCCTTTAACTCATTGTATGACGGCTCTTCTTAAAGGACTATTATCGTGAAAAACGGAAAATACAAGGACAACACATAAATAAAAGTACATTTCTCCCAGAGTAAAATGAGCTAGAAATTACTTTTCTCCTATGGTGCTGTCACTTAAAGTAAAAATCTGAGGGAACTGAATAGTCTATCTCCTCATGAGGGATTCTCAAAGTTTTCTTTATTTTCAAAAGCACTTAGTTAATAGCAGTTGCTCAGTCCAACTGGCAGAATAACGTGTAGCGGATTTTCGGGGGCTGCCAGTGATGGATCACTGAGGCTGAAAAGGACGCGCGGCCGCAGTCTACATAGAGGAATAATTAGACCAGGACCGGCGGCGGGGGACGGATGATCGTAGGAGGACGGCGCGGGACATGACAGCTAAAGGGGGGTCGATAGAAGCCCCAGGTAAATGTCGGTTTTGTTTTGTTTTTCCCCTTCCACAGAACCCCTTTAAAGGACAACTGAGGTAAGAAGAATATGGAGTTTGCTAATGTATTTCCTTTTAAGCAATGCCAGTTGCCTGGCAGACCTGCTGGTCTATTTGGCTGCAGCAGTGTCTGAATAACACCAGAAACAAGCATGCAGCTAATTCTTGTCAGATCTGACATAATTGTCAGAAACACCTGACCTGCTGCATGCTTGTTCAGGGTCTATGGCTAAAAGTATTAGAGGCAGAGGATCAGCAGGACAGCCAGGCAACTGGTATTGCTTAAAAGGAAATAAAAATGGCAGCTTCCATATCCCTCTCGCTACAATTATCCTTTAAAATATAAACCATAATAATTGCCTCCAGAGACCTCCTTCACGAGTGCCTTGTCACAGGGCTATAAGGGTAGGACGCTCTGACGAAGCTCCCCCAGCATGGCAGAAACGTGAAGCAGCAGAGAGCGCGCAGCTTGCGGCAGTCTCTGGCACTCAGACCTTTCCGTGGAGGGCTTTAAATGAAGACAGATAATCCGAGAGAGCAAGGTGAGGAAAGATAGCGCAGGAATGACACAAGTGTCAGTTTCAAAGCCCATCTGTTTTCACCTGGCAGATCGGCACGGCTGGGCGCCCCCCTTCCTTAAGCTGCTTTGAAAGTTGAGCAGGTAGTGCAGTCAGGGAAGGATTTAGCTGCCATTTCCCCAGCGGCTGCCGGACTAGAATGAAGAGCGCTGGCGTTTTAACCCCGCCGCTGCCAGAGCCCTTTGCGGCACTCAAAGAGCCAGTATGGCTGCCAATCAATATGAACCAGATTGTCTTTAGAGAGAATCCAATGCACACGGTTGCTAAAAGGGATTCTCTCTAACGATAATATGGTTCAGATATCGCCAAAGCAAAGAGCTAAATTCTCTGTATTTTATCTACAGGTTGGTTTTTAAAGGGCGGGGAGAGGAATATGGAGGCTGTTACTGACATATGTATTTCCCTTTAAACAATGCTCATTGCCTGGCTGTCCTGCTGATCCCCTGCCCCTATTATTTTTAGCCAAAGACCCCGAACAAGCATGCAGATCACGTTTCTGACTGAAGTCTGACTTGATGAGCTGCATGCTTGTTTCACACACTACTGCAGCCAAAGAGATCAGCAGGGCGGCCAGGCAAATGGTACTGTTTAAAAGGAAATAAATATGGCAGCCTCCGTATCTCTCTCACTTCAGATTACCTTTAAGGTGGCCATTAACGGTACTCATTTTATTGAACAATCGTATTTATGTTTTACCTCTCACAGACAACAAAAATTCTGTGAGTGAGAACCGGGCTTTGAAGGGACCCTGTAGTGAGAGGGATATAGAGTGTGAACACAGCCTGAAGCCTGGTTCACACTTTCAATTATGATTGGCCAATCACTGACCGATTTTTCCACCTCCATGTACTATAAGTCATTAGATTTTAAATACTATTATTGTGCAGGTAAACCCTCATAGTACATGGAGGTGGTAAAATCGGTCAGGGATTGGCCAACTAATATTGAAAGCGTGTACTGACTTAAGACTTTAAGCCTGGAACTCACATGCAATTTTGATTGGCCAATTTTACTACCCCCATGTACAGCTTACCTAAACAATCTGCTAATAGTATTCAAAGTCTGTTGGACCTCTTACTACATGGAGGCGATAAAATTGGCTAATCATTAGCCAATCAAAATTAGATGTGTGTATGCACCCTTAGGACAGGTGCCCACAATAGATCGCTAATCCCAATCGCTTAGCGTTTTTTTGCTAGTGTTATATACAGCAATTTTATAGTGATTTCCGGCAATTTTAAAAACCATTTTATTTTAGTGCAATTTCCATTTTTTGTTCGGACAAAGGCATAACTACTGCGGTGCAGCCCCTGCGAACGTAGGGGGGCCCTGAGCTGCAAGGGGACCCCAACTTCACTCCTTCTGATAAAGGATCAGGGCCCATATGCAATTTACTTTTTCTCCTGAATTTTCTACTAGGAGATAATTTTTCATCTTCTCTTTAAAGAGAACCTGTACTGAAAAAAAGGGCCCCTGGGGGGTACTGACCTCAGGAGGGGGAAGCCTCCACATCCGATTGAGGCTTCCCCCATCCTCTTCAGTCCCACGGTGGTCTCGCTGGGCCCCTCGTAAGCCAGAGCCGACAATTCATCATGCTCAGTAGCGCCTGCAATATTTACCTTCCTCGGCTTCAGCACAGGCGCAGTAGCAGCTCTCGACTCGGATCAGGCAGAAATAGCCGATCTCAGGGTCCGCTCTACTGCGCAGGAGCGGGCGACTTGTGCCTGCAATAGAGCGGACCCGACTGGGATTGGCTATTTCCGCCTGATTCCGTTTCGTTTGCGATTTTCAGTGTGCAGGTCCTAAAACTCTCCGTACCCCGGCCTGACATGTGGTTTGCCCATCGCAAACAAACATCAAAAAACATGAAAGCAGCAGCAGCCGCCGCCGCCGCCCGGTGATTGGCTAACCGCGGCCGCCCAGGAGCCTTCCTCATCCGGCGATTTGTATAATTGAAGCCCGGCTGCTAACGTGCTGGCGGAGCCTTGACTAAACAGGGCGACGTGTGATGAAATTATGAGCAGTAATATTATAAGTTCTGCTCGCGTTCTGTCACAGCGCTGACTGCTAAATCCTTGACACTTTACTCCTGACAGAATGCCGCGCTGGATTGAAGAATTAGGCCTCTGACATCAATCTGCAAGACTCCCGTCTGCCTCCCTGCCCTGCTTTATGCTTCCAGCTGCTGCCGAAGACCAGCAAATCATCATCAAGGGCAGATATTGTAGGGAGAGGAAATCAGTGGCCATATTTCACACAGGAAATGGCAGCGAAAATAAGACTGAGGGTTTTTTCTTGCCTTAGATAGAAAACAGGCAGAGGGACTGAAAGTCCAACTGGATCCAACACTGAGGAGGGCAGTTATGTTGACCTATTGTCGTTTAGTGTATTTCCATTAAAGAGAAACTCCAACCTAGAATTGAACTTTATCCCAATCAGTAGCTGATACCCCCTTTTACATGAGAAATATAATGCTTTTCACAAACAGACCATCAGGGGGCGCTGTGTGACTGATTTTGTGCTGAAACCCCTCCCACAAGAAGCTCTGAGTACCGCGGTACTCTGGGCAAACTGCCACAATGTAACAATGTTCACAGACAGGAATTAGCGGTTTACAGCTGTCTCCAACAGCCAAAACAGCTAGGAGCAGCTACATAACCTGCCCACAGTAAAAATGTCACCATGTAATACATGTCAGAATGTAAGTCGGGGAGAGGAAAGATTTTACAATGAGCAAACACTGACTAAATCATTTATACATAATTATGATAAAAAATGAAGCACTTTTTCTACTACATTATTTTCACTGGAGTTCCTCTTTAAAGGTGGCCATACATAAGACGACTTGGAGGCCGATCAAGCGTCTCATTTGATTATTATATTTGAATTGGATGAAAATCGTTGCTGCTGCTACTACATACACGTCCAATTGACAATGCAACCGATTTCGAGACAAAATTGGTCACATAAATCGGTCGGACGTGCTGCAAGATGTAGAGCCGACTCGCTCGATCAGGTGAGTGTAATTTGGACCCCATGAAAGCCAATGGTAAAATATTGGTAAATTTCCCAACTCTGAACTCTTGCACAGGACAGAAAGAAAACCTTGAGAAATCCATCCTGTATGTAGTTAGAGAGTTTAGCCCAGGCATGGGCAAACTTGGCCCTCCAGCTGTTGAGGAACTACAGGTCCCACAATGCATTGCAGGAGTCTGACAGCCACCGTCATGACTCATAAAGGCAAATGCATTGTGGGATTTGTAGTTCCTTAACAGCTGGAGGGCCAAGTTTGCCCATGCCTGGTTTAGCCTGTCTAATTCCAACTCATCCAGAGCAGGATCATTCACCAGGCAAACCTAGGCAGGTGCCTGGGGCCTAGTGAGTGTCAAGGGGCACACCTGCCACCTTCTGTGACCTCTCTCCACTTCAGCTTACCACAAGGGGGTCCCCAAATCGACTCCCTTGCCTAGGGCCCCATTGAATCTTAATCCATCTCTCACCTGTAACTATTCCCCACTGTAATTTGATATCTCAGTGGTGTCAGCTTACGAACCACCTTTGCCACAGCAGAGCAGCTCATTGGTAAACACTGGATGTTAACAGTAAGCCTGCTTCCATGAAAGCAGGAAGTAGACACCCGACAGATTTATTGTAGGATTTGCATCAGCTGTAACAAAGAAATGTTTTTAGTTTACAGGTTATTATGCTGTTGCTTATCTTTTAGAGCAAAGAAGAAGTTTTGTGTACAGGTCCACTTTATAAAGACAGTTGAGAAGTAATACCCGCCTTCCCCACCTGCCTCCTCTCCAGGCTTTGCGATTGCCCCGATGTAAGAGTCGCGCAATAGTCAGTATTAGCATTCGGCGCAGGATCTCCGGGCGGACGTGTTTAGCGGCAGCACGTTGTGGCTTTGAACATATATATATGTAAATCAGATCTGCGGGTCAGTCCAGTGACTCCTCTGAAAGCATCCAGCTATCTCCAGCCAACACAGCAGAATCGCTCTTAACACCTCACCTAACAAATAGGACTTACCACTCCAGCAATGTAAAATCTGCTTGACAGGCAAGCCCCTTCGCCGAGGTGCAAATGGCTCGGCGGGCGGTCTCGCTAAGCGTCGAGCGCCCACACCGCCGTTTTTTTTCGCAGCCCTCAGAGGTGCGCAGAGGCCAGGCGCGGCCCCAGGCAGAGGACGGCTCGCTCCCTTGTTGACCGTATGCTGGAGGAAATGATAGCAACACAGCAGATGAAGCAGAAGGGAATCGCAAATCTCTCCGTCGCTGTGTTAACACGCTGTCACAGGGATGTCACCGTGCTGTCAGAGCGTTCGCGGCCAGCGCCGGCAACATTCGGAGGCTCCCGGGAAACCGGTTGGGGAACTCTGGCCTCTGTAACACCCAGGACAGGAGGAGCGGGACGGGAGATTGGCGAGAGAGCTTATAACGCCTCGATATTCCCCGGTGTCATCATGTCTCAGGCAAAGCGCTGTCATTACCGCTGCCGGATATGTCACGACGACAAGCCAAGAACCTCACACGGTAGCTAAAGTTTTGTTGGGGGGAAAAGAAAAAATGAAATTTCTCCCAGCTGGCTATATATACACTAAGATAACTGCCACATAATTGCAGACAGGTGTCTGCTTCACTGGTGAGCGGAAACAGGGATGGATTTACCATTAGGCACTGTAGGCACATGCCTACAGGCGCCTCATGATGGAAAGGTGTTTAAAAGGAAATAAATATGGCCACCTCCATAACCCTCTCGCACCCATTAAAGTGGACCTGAACTCTTGCACAGGACAGAAGGAAAACATAGAGAAATGCACCCTGTATGTATCTAGAGAGTTTAGCCTGTCTAATCCCCCCTCATCTGTGACTACAGCACCAGTATAGTTTGATCTCTCAGCTGTGTTAGCTGGTTGACTCTGCAGAGCAGCTAATTTGTAAACACAGGATGTTAACCCTATGTCTGCGCCCATGAAAGCAGGAAGTAGACACATTGCAGCGTTATTGCAGGATTTGTATCAGCTGTAACAAATAAAGGTTTTTCTTTAAAGGCTATTATGCTGTTGCTTATCTTTTAGAGCAGAGAGGAAGTTCTGAGTTCAGGTCCGCTTTGAAATTAATGTTTATTCATAACTGGTCCTCTTTGTGCAGAATCCAGCACACATCCTCCCCTCACCTCTGCCGGCTACAATTCATAGGAGATCTTCGCTATTCATTTCTTGGCTGCTGGGTAAATATCACCTTTAGAGTAATTCATTAGCAAAGCACACAGAAGTCCTGTACATGGGTAGAGTGGGTGTTATGCTGTAAACGATCCATTATGTCTGCAGCCAACATTCAGCCGACTATCACTTATGGAGACAAATGGGACGAGGCTGGTTAACTCCTCCGAGGAAGCGGAAGAGATTTCTCAGTCTTGTCTGTAAATCTATCACAGACGCATGATCGCGTTTATCTATGCGTGGAAAGCGCCAAACACCAGGGGTACAGGGCCATAATTTTCACTAGTCCATCTCCTCATGGAAGATTCTCAATATTACCGTTTTTTTTTTTTTTTGGTTTTTTTTTACAACTGCCTGAAAACGATCTATACAAACATGCTCGCCAACAGGGGCGTTGCTAGCCTCAAAAATAAGTGACACGTGCCCCGGATCTATTCTGGGGTGCCCCAGATGTCTCCCAGGCAGTCAGCTGTGGTGCTTCAATGGCGGGCACGCTGGAAGCTGTGGTGCATCAGCCAGGGGTATGCTGGGTGCTGTGGTTCCTCTATGTGGGCATGCTGTGTGCTGTGGTACTATGCTGGGCACTGTGATGCCTTAGGGGGGCATGCAGGGAGCTGTGATTCTTCTATGGAGGCATACTGGGAGTTGTGGTGCCTCAACGGGAGGCCCATCGGAGCATGGGAAGGGGTCTACTAGAAGGTCAGGGAATGATATGGGGTGGGCTGGCCTGCCGCCAGATAACCTGGCGGCAGGCCAGCCCACCCAGCAGAAAGCCAGCCAGCACAGGAGCCAGGTAACTCTGCCTAGTAATGTTTGACACTGCCTATTTATATGTTTATTTATTTTTTTGTAATAATGGTGAGGGGGCTTCATGCAACATTTTGCTGAGCAGGGCTACTTAGACCGCTGTTAAAGCGGATCCGAGATGAAAAACTAACTATAACAAGTAACTTGTCTATATATCTTATCTAAAGTTTAGATAGTTTACACAGCAAATATGGCTGCATACAGCTTCAACAGTTTATGATTATTTATTCCTGTGATACAATGAAAGCAGCCATGTTCTGTTTGTCATCATTACACAGGTAATCTGCAACTGCATCTCCACCCCTCAGCCTGTGAAAAATCACTCCCCCCTCCCCTCTGCCTCTGGAATCTCTGGCTAGTAACCTCCTCCTCCTCCTGCCCAGACTGAGCTCCCATAAGCCCTTGCTACATGGGTCAGAGTGCCTTGGCATTTTGGAGAAGCTGTGGGTGAGGCTTGTTTAGTTTATAGGCAGTATTAGAACAAAAAAAAAGTATTTGGCTTGAGGAATGCCCTATAAACTATAAGGAAGGAACACAATTATGCAATGAACAAAAGTTCATCTCGGATCCACTTTAAGTTCATGTAAATTTGGCTCCACTCATGACCACACCCACATTCTGGTGCGCGGCCACACCCATTTTCCCGCTGGAGTGCCCAAAAGTGCCCCGGATCTCTTAGGATCCTAGCCCCGCCCCTGCTCGCCAGGCACCATGCTTGCTTGAACACTATTTTGTGCAGTTGTCCTGAGCAACTGCAGTTTGGTAAATGCTTTTGTTAATTAAGAAATACCTGAGAATCCCCCATGAGGAGATGGACTAGTCCAAAACAGATCTGTCAGATTTTAACTAGGTACTGTAAGGACAGTGTCAGAGGAAACAAATTAATAGTGCATTTTACTCTGCGAAAAAGCTACATTTTATTTGTATATATTCTGTATTTTACAATTGTTCCTGATATTTGTCCTTTAAATGACACAAAACTGATTAGTTAAAAAATAAGGACTTTAAATATTTAACTTGCAGACTTTGTTGAGCAGTTTTGAGGATGAGTTGAATGTTGCCTCCAGAAGTCGTCTGGCCCATCTGTAGCAGTCTGCCAGGACCTCTCCGCTGCGACTCGAGGTCGTGCTCTTGGTCACTCGTACAGCTGGACGAATGACCGTTCGCAGCCAAGAACCTGATCTGACAGGACAGATATTTTCCAGGTCAGGGTCAGGTGAGCGCCATGTGTCCCTGGCAGCCAGCCGGCAGTGACTGGAGCCGGATCGGTAAACCATCAGTGGGAGTCTGTTGGTTGAAGCGGGCTCAGTAGGCCCTGGTTCAGCGGACATTGCTCTGCAGTGCGTATTGGCAAGTTTGCAGCTGGTAGTCTAGCCATTAGCGCTTGTTAGCCTACCATCTATCTGCTGGCTCACCCAATGATTGAACTTCATCCCAATCCGCAGCGGATACCCCCCTTTTCCCATGAGAAATCTTTACATTTTCCCGCATAGATCATCACGGGGGCTTGTATGGCTGATTGTCACGAATGGAGCAGCTGCGGTGAACAGCGCCGCCGCAGCTGCCTCCACGCCGCCATCCGTCCTCCCGGCGTCTAGGACGCCGAGGACGGAACGTACATTGTGTAGGGGGGTCACCGTCTCGCGCGGGCGCGCGCACAGGTGGGACCTTTATGCTGGGAGGAAGCCGGTCAGCTGATCGCAGAGGAGACCTATGGCGCCCAGGATTGGTTGTACGCAGGGGGGGCGTGCCAGTGAGGTCTCCTCTGCTTCTTAAGCCTCCGGGCTTCATTCAGAGGTTGTCTGTTGTCGTGAATACCTTGCGTGTTAACGCTCAGACCTTAGACTAGATCCCAGGTGTTGATATCAAGGACTTCACAGCTAGACTAGGATATTGTTATATAATTGTACTGATTACCTGTGTATGACTCTTGGCTAAACTCTCACTCTGATCTCGCTTTCTGATTCTGTACTTCTGCCTATCTGCCTTATTAGTTGCTAAACCTCTGCCTGATTACCGATTACTCTCTTGCCTCACGATTCTGTACCGATACTTACCTTTCTGTTGCTGAACCTCTGCCTGATTACCGATTACTCTTCTGCTTCACGATTCTGTACCGATACTTACCTCTCTGTTGCCGAACCTTGCCTGTCAGACCATTCTACTCACCAGTGGGCCCTCGCCACTGGTGAGGTGCTAGCTTCACCAGCTCCTCTGGTGAATTTATTCTTTAGTGCAGTACTGTTTGCGTTTTCTGCTCCTAGGCTGCAGTACAGTCTGAATCACCTGCTTCTCAGGCGATCATTAGTGCAGTACTGTTTGTATCCCCTGCTCCTAGGCTGCAGTGCAGTCTGAGTCACCCGCCTCCTCGGGTGATCACTTGGCTGCAGTACACTCTGAATCACCCGCTCCTCGGGAGATTCGGTCTCTTCAGTGTTGTATCTCCAGCTTGCTGGAGCTTGAACCCTATTACACGGTCAGTGTACCGATAGTACCTCACCAGCCCCTCTGGTGAGGTCTCATAAAACTATTAAAGTTACGGTTGCACCAAACACTACACACTCAGCTCTTTGTGTTGCTATACTGGTATTATTGGTGATTCTGCAGATCACACATAATCAGGTATAGCGTCTGCATTATTGGTGATTCTGCAGATCACCAAATAATCAGACATCTGAGTTGCGACACCCAACCGTTACACTGATATTGTAGTGAAACGCCTCTCACAGCGTGATGTCATGACCATGGTCCTGACAGTTTGCTGTCTGCGAACCTTGTTGCATTATGGGAAATAACGGCTTTTTCCAACTGCCAAGCAAGCAATATCTCCCACTGTGCATAGAACACTAAGTAACAAACATTCCATACAGATCACCAGGGGCGTAGCAATAGGGGTTGCAGAGGTTGCAACCGCATCGGGGCCCTGAAGGGCCCTCCCTCAACTGCAGTATTAGCTCTCTATTGGTCCTGTGCTCATAATCACTTCTATAGATACTTTGAATAGTGGTAATCATTAACAAGCTGTTTCCCATCCCCTACTTGCACCTCTGACACTGTAGTTGCCTTTGGCAGGTTCTGGTGCGCCGTATCAATTGTTACGTATAGAGTGTATGGGGGGCCCCCAATGTAAGACTTGCATTGGGGCCCCCATCCCCTTAGCTGCGTCACTGCAGATCATCTGGCAGAACTAAAGATGTCACTACCATTGATACATTTCAGAATGTAAATCAGGGAGAGGAAAGTGCAGCATGAGCGTGCGCAGTGGTGATCACAGCAGGGTACGTATATCTACGCCCCTGGAGCTAAGATGAAGTCTCCGGGGGTGTAGATATACTGCACAGAATTCATTAACTGGTTAAAATGATCAACCTAACGATTCTTTCATTTATTTATTTTTACATCTCAGTAAATGCAGCAGACTGCTTGCAAATGTGCTGTATAACTTATTAATTGGATAAACATATGTACCTCTCTATGATTTCATTGTCTCTGCGTGATTTATGCAAACAATTACACAGAGCCGTTGGAGAATAATAAGGTTGGGAAGTGCCATCAAGCGATTTCGGATGACGTCACCAGGCATTAGAGCGCGGCCTAAATAATTATTCATTGTCCGCAGGAATGCTGATGTAGCAAGTTTGCCTGGCCCGCTCATCATAATAATCCCACACCAGATAACGGTAAATAGATTTCTGTGATAAGTATTAAACCCGCCCGTATAGGGCCGATAATGGATGACGGGACAAACGGGAGCAAAGTCACGGCTGCCCAGAAGGTTGTATTAAAGGGGAAGTGCAGACAGTGAACTGTACTTGAAGTTTACCTCTCAACTATGTACATTTCCAGTTCAGACAGTTTCTTTTATAGGTATTTTATAGAAATTTACTTTAAATTAATTATACATACTCTTTTGGATTAGCCACTTCAGCCTTCAGTGTCGTTTCACCTTATGCATCCGAGCAATTTTCACCTCCCAATCATTCACCAATAACTTTATCACTACTTATCACAATTAATTGATGTATATCTTGTTTATTCCTCCAACAATTAGGCTTTCTTTGGGTGGTACATTTTGCTAAGAATTATTATTTTCTAAATGCATTTTAACAGGAATATTAAGAAAAAAAAAGGAAAAAATTCATTATTGCTCAGTTTTCAGCCATCATAGCTTTTAAAATAATACATGCTACCATAATTAAAACCAATGTATTTTATTTGCCCATTTGCCTCGGTTATTACACCATTTAAATTATGTCCCTATAGCAATGTATGGCGTCAATATTTTATTTGGAAATAAAGGTGCATTTTTTCAATTTGTGTCCATCAATATTTACAAGCTTATAATAAAAAAATATATATAGTAAAACATTCTCTTGATATGCATATTAAAAAAAAAAAAACAGACCCTTAGGTAACTATTTATGTTGTTTCTTTTTTTATTGTCATTTTTTTATTTTATTTTTATTTAAAAATGTATTTGGTTTTTTTTTTTTTTTTGGAGTGGGGAGGTAAACAGATAATTTTAAATGTAATTGATAGTGTATATTTTAAAAAAAATGTATTTAGATGTAGTTTTACTATTTGTCATTTTTTTGTTATTCACCCTGTAAGTGAGAGCTCTCGCTTACAGGAACTGAAGGGATGACGTGACACTTAGAAAAATTGCAGCTTTTCAGAGAAGCCGTCTGTTTTTCATATGGAGACATAGATCAATGAATGGGAACTGTTTTCCCATTCATTGATCTCCGGGGCAGCGGAAGGCTTTCGGGAGCGCGCAGGGCCAGTGGCCGTTAGTGCAGCCTATCTGGATGAATATACTCGTCCAGATAGGCTGAAGTGGCAAAAAAACCCAACCCGTTCATAAAATAAAAGCGGCAAAAAATCTGGGGCCTGGGATATAGCCAACAGCAGAATATCAGTAACATTTAGGCTTTGTTCAAATCTAACATTGAAATCCCTGACGGCAGCTATTTTTTGAGTCTTTTTTTTCCTCCTCCCGGCGCTTCACTGCACGCTACGATTTTTGTGCAAAGCGCTTTTGTAAGTGCTTTTGCAGAGCGATTCCGTTTTGTCACTTCCTGACGTTAGTCAGGAAGTTAACTCTTTGACCCAGAAAAGAATAAATACAATGTGCTTGATTCACAAGTTTTAGCACGTTTTTGCATGTAAACGGTTATTGCGTGCAAAAATGTGCGCTCACGCGATAATGCAAATTTTGCACGTGTTAACCTTCGCATTTGCACGATAACTTGAATTTGACACCTGAACGTGAAGGTAAATGCGCAAACGCTATAACCGGTTTCACGCAAAAACGCGCTAAACCTCGTGCGAAACACTTTTTACAGCCATGATAACAGTTATCATGGCTTTGTGAATCAAGCCCAATGTATTTATTCTTAAACGCAATCGCCACATAAAGTGATTTTGTGAGCGTCTAGCGCTCTTCCTATACCTTCCATTAGAGCAAAATTGCACAAAAAATGGTACAGGCACCGCTTTGCGCTCTGCCAACGCAGTGATAAGAACCTTCTCATAGAGAATCATTGCACAAGCGTTTTGTAGGCGATTTTGAAAATCGCCTGCGCTTGAAAAAAAGCCAAGGCCTCACAGATAGTTGACTATTTTAGAGTGTCAATCTACGTTAATAAAATATTGGTAAATGTGGACAATATTTTACTACAGCTAAACCTAGCCTTTAGGGCCCCTTCACACTTGTGCCCCACCACAGGACAATGAAAGTCTATGGGGCTTTCATACTGATGCAGTATGGCACAATGCGACGGAAGCCACATGCCCGACGCTCACATATACCTACATTACCGTGCTGTTATGTGACCACCTGTAGCGGGCTTGAAGTGGTGGCATATTTTTTACAATATGCTTCCGTGCACTTCCGTATTTCCGAAACAGGAAGTGAGCACAAGCGAGTGTCACTTCCTGTTTGGCTGTCGTCCAGAGGGGGATTACTGCATATTAACGCGGTAATCCCCGGAGGCCCATCTTTTGGTAGTGCGGTGCGGCCCCTGGGCAGCATCATACTGCTGCCGCCGATCCCCAGTGTGAAACCGGCCTCGAACTCCCCTTCCTGACGCCTAACCTTAACCTTCCCCCGACGCAAAGCCCCTTCCTGATGCCTAACTTTAACTGCCCCTCCCTGGCGCAAACACTACCTGACACCTAACCTGAACTGTCCCTTCCTGGTGCAAACACCCTACCGGACACCTAACCCTTAACTGCCCCACCCTGGCACAAATACTCTACCTGAAGCCTAACCTTAACTTCCCCTCCCTGGTGCAAACAACCTACCTGACGCCTAACTTTAACTGTCCCTCCCTGGTGCAAACACCCTACCTGACGACGAACCATAACTGCCCCTCCCTGGTGCAAACACCCTACCTGACGCCGAACCATAACTGCCCCTCCCTGGTGCAAACACCCTACCTGACGACGAACCATAACTGCCCCTCCCTGGTGCAAACACCCTACCTGACGACGAACCATAACTGACCCTCCCTGGTGCAAACACCCTACTTGACGCCTAACCTGAAACGCACCCCCTTGGTGCAAACCACCCTTCCTGATGCCTAGACTTAATGGTCCCCCCACCTCTCGGCACTGCATTGCTTCGTGCTACACATGAACATACTTCCTCACACACAACTGTATGGACCACCTTATCCTAACATACTTTCTATGGTGAATTTCATTGCTCTATCCATGGGCGTGTCTCGATTTGAGTATAAAGAAGGTATTGTATGGTGCGTAAAATATATCCTGTAGTAGTTTAGCCATGGCATCTCTCCTAACGCAATGTTGAAAGGTCGTAAAATTGACATGCAGAGAAGAAATGTATATCCGGGCCTTAAATCCTCTAATTTGTCTTTATCTCAACAGCTGGGGCCCTGTGATAAATGTCTCGCTCTTGTTTTTTAGAACGACCTTATATCAATATTTCCCTGCCTGTTCTATTATCACACGAAACTCTTCCCGTGTTGCCGTGTTGACTTGACAAGGAATTCAATGGAAGGACCTCCGGGAATAGGAATCCGGCATGCCGTAAATAAAAGGAACATTGAAAACTTTTGATGAGGACTGGGGCTTCGAAGCCATCACTGAAAGAATCAGATGACCTGCCTGATTAAAGAGCTGACATTTCATTTCCCATTCACCGCGACCATTGTTGATAAGAAGGAGAACACAGAGTCAGGAACGCGACTGTGCCAGTCAACATTTGCATTTTATTTTTTTTCCCCTCACTAGAGAACGATCTGATTTTTTTCTCCCTTTCTTTCACTCGTTTTCATCGATTCACCTGGTCTGTGTCGGAAGCACAACAAGCCTGGGTTTCCAAGATAACGCCGTCAAGCTGAGTTCTGATTTGTTAATCAATGTTGGAGACTCTTCGGTAAGTCAAAAAAGTCAACGGATGAGCCGAGGGACAGTGATGGAATTATCGAAGACCAGGGGAAAGTCAATGACAAGTGTACAAGTGACGGATTCATAGCGTAAACTCGTTTTTCATAGAGTTTATTCCATTTTTTTTTTAATGTCAGTAGATTTCTTAAATAAAAAATAAAATTGGAAAAGTTTTGAGACTGGTGGCAGCCAGAATACCAGAAGGTCACAGCAAACTCCTCCAAAGTGGTCAACAACAAAATTATTGACAAGCTATGTGGGGAAATTGCTGAATACATTTTTGAAGCACGCATTACAGAAGCCTAGATCCTGCAGCTAAAATCTGACACTATGGCATTTAATTTAGCTAATAAAAGGGTTGGTAAGAATGAAATCCTCAGGTTTGGCACCTTCGCACCTGTCCCGCCATCTGGCGTTGAGGAGGAGTCTCTGTAATGGGTTGGACAGTGTCCAAAGGAAATTCTCATTTGCGAGGCTGAATCACTTCAGACGGGAGATGGTTTCTACAACTCTTTTTAATCAGTCCTTATGAGATTGTCGTTCTGAGAGAAAAGAGAGAGTAGCTGTGTTTTATTAAGATAAATAAAATTCAATTTTACATGGGAAGGAAGGAAACAAAAAAATATTGTAAAATGTTACCTTGGCTAGATGCCCACCAACGTTAAAGAGGAACTTGTAGAGATGAGCGTAATGACTTAATTACGATTTCGCGAAATTTCGCGTAATAAGTGTAATTACGATTATGGGCGTAAGTACATAATCGTAATGAAGAAGGATTTCGAGAAAGTGGGTATCGCGAAATTATGTTTGCCTTGCATGCAACCGTTTGTAAGCGTAGTTACATAACGTAATTTCGCAATAGTTCATATTACTGTAAGCGTTAATTTTCGCGTCGTTTTCGCGTTACGGTGGGTATCGCGAAATTACGTTTGCCTTGCATGCAAACGTTTGTAAGCGTAGTTTACACCCTTGAACTGCGCATGCTTAGTTTTTACATTATTTAACGCGAAAAAGCGTTTATATGCGAAAATTTGTTAGCGTTCGTCTGACTACCGCTGATTCGCTTCTTATTGGCTAATGCGAACAAGTAATTTTTTATAGCTAACAAGTAATTACGAAATTCGCGAAATTACAAAGAAATGCGAAATTACGGGATGGTTTAACGCGAAATTACGCTATGGTTTAACGCGAAACTACGTTATGAACGAAACGCGAAATTACGCGTTGAAAATTACGCTTACGGTATTTTCAATTACGATTTTAATGGCAATTACGCTACCATAATTTCGCATCGTAATAGCAAATTTCGCATGCGTGATTATAGTAACGCGAAATTTCGAAAATTTCGGCTCAACCCTAGGAACTTGAACCAAGGATTGAACTTCATCCCAATCTGTAGCTGATACCCCCTTTCCCATGAGAAATATTTACCTTTTCTTGAATAAATCATCAGAGGGGTCTGTATGGCTGATATTGAGGTGAAATCCCTCCCACAGTGTGACATCATGACCATGGTCCTGCTTTGTTGGAAATAATGGCTTTTCACAACTGCCAAGCAAGCAATATCTCCCTCTGTGCATTGAACATCGAGTTTAGTAGAAGTACTGCATATGGAAGAAGGTGATCCTGAGCCTAATGGTTCTGGAGGGCATGATTCTGAAACGGCTGTGTGATGGGAGGAGCTGGAAGTAGCAACTCTCGGGGTGGGAGGGGTTGTAAGAAATCCTGGTAGCCCTTGGCCTCAACTTAGAGTTATGAAGGAGATCAAGAAGTGGCAGGGGATCACCAATTATCGTTTTCACTGTGGTAATCACTCTTTGGAGTAAAATTGGTCAGTGATCGGCCAAATTAAAATTGGATGTGTACCAGGCTCTACAGTAGCCAGGTGAGATGCTTGTAAAACTATCCAGTTAAACCAGCAGGCAGCGCTCTGAATGCGATCCTCGGAAATATTTCTTATTTTCCTGATTAAAATTAAGTTTTGGGTTTGTTTGGGTAATAAATCCTAAATATGTGATTTGAAAAAGTATACATTTCCTTTAGAATGAAAAGGCACACCTTCCAATTTCTGCAAAGTAATTAAGTGATCTGCGGAAGGCAACGCTAATTGCACGCCGCCACCTAGGGAGCGTTCAATTGTAATTACTTTTAAAGTGCTAATTTAAAGGTATTAATATTACAAGATATAAGCTGCAATGCGCGATTGCCATTTTCTCCCCTCCCCTTTCTGAAATGTTCTGTTCAGAGTTTTCCAACATGGCTCAAAGTTAACTTTTTTGCCGACCTCTCCTAACCCCTCCCCCCCTCCCGCGCTCCGGTGACCGTCTCTCCGTCAGGTCGCGAGCGGGGCCCCCCTGGGGGGCTCGGATTACCGCCTGGTGGTTATGTCATCGGAGCAGCTACGTAACCTGGCTGTTATCGAGCGCTCCGCGGTGTCTGCCTTGGAAATAAAATTTGAATAATTTATGTCGTTAGTTTAATTTAAATAATTAATGTCTTAAGCACTGCAAACAGAGCTGATGTTACTAATGAGTTGGAGAACAGCAAATTATACCCGCTCGCAAATTGAAGCAAAGTGCGAATTTTGCAGATTGCCGAGGCTGGGTGACGGGGGTGACACATCTAACAGGCTGGCGGTTTATTCTGTTATATTTTCAGAGCTGTATACAAAGTTTGATTGGCCCCCTCAGGCCAAATGACTAAAGTACTCCCAACTCTCTAATCCTTGCGCTGACCCATGCCGGTTCCTGTGGGCAGGGCATACCCCAGGGCGCAGCGGCAGAGGAGAGAGCGGTATGATTACTCAGCTTGCCGGGATCCACGGGTGTCCCATAATTAACTCTCCTGCTGCGCATTTTGCATGTACCCACCCTTCCCTGCTTTCTGGCTACCTGAATGGGGGTTGGGGGTTGGGGGGGGGGGCTCTGGCTACCTACAGGGGGCTTTCTGACTAACTACATGGAAGGGCTCTCTGGCTAATCTGCACAGAAGGCCTACCGGGAGGGGGGGGAGGATTTTGACACAGGGGGCCTGCAAGGGGGAAGGGGGGGTTAGCCTACGTCCTAGTAACTAACTAATATTGGGGGGCCCCATGGCTACTTATGCTGGGGGGGGGGGGGGCTGCATCTGGCTAATTAGTACTGGGGGCCTAGGTAAGCTAGCTATATTGAGGGCTGCCAAATACTGGGGGGTGGGGGTGGGGCACCTCTGGCTACTGCATCACAATAGTGTGCCCAAATCTGGCAGGGGAGGGGATAATTCAAATAAAGTTACATGAAAAAATGAATTAACCCCTTGGATCACCTATACTTGGCCTTAAGATTAGTGGACACCTGTAATGGCTGCCCCTCATAGCAACAGTGATGTATCGCTATGGGCGGCAATGCTGTGTAGATGCATCACGGTACTGGGGTCCCTAGCGATCGCATCTAATCACTACAGGCGTGAAAGGGGGGGCTGCACATGGAATGGGAGGAGGGGCTGCTGTACATAGAAAATCCACATGGAAGAGGGGGCTGCACATGAAATGGAAGGGATGCTGCTGTACAGGGATGATACACGTGGAAGAGGGGGCTGCACATGGAATGGGAGGGGGCTACTGTACATTAATGTTATACATGGAAGAAGGGGCTGTACATGGAATGGGAGGGGCTGCTGTACATGGATGATACAGATGGAAGAGGGGGCTGCACATGGAATGGGATGGGCTGCTGTACATGGATGTTACACATGGAAGAGGGGGCTGCACATGGGATGGGAGGGGCTGCTGTACATGGATGTTACACATGGAAGAGGGAGCTGCACATGGGATGGGAGGGGCTGCTGTACATGGATGATACAGATGGAAGAGGGAGCTGCACATGGAATGGGAGGGGCTGCTGTACATGGATGATACAGATGGAAGAGGGGGCTGCACATGGAATGGGAGGGGCTGCTGTACATGAATAATACACATGGAAGAGGGGGCTGCACATGGAATGGAAGGGGGCTGCTGTACATGGATGATACAGATGGAAGAGGGGGCTGCACATGGAATGGGAGGGGCTGCTGTACATGAATAATACACATGGAAGAGGGAGCTGCACATGGGATGGGAGGGGCTGCTGTACATGGATGATACAGATGGAAGAGGGGGCTGCACATGGAATGGGAGGGGCTGCTGTACATGGATGTTACACATGGAAGAGGGGGCTGCACATGGGATGGGAGGGGCTGCTGTACATGAATGTTACACATGGAAGAGGGAGCTGCACATGGGATGGGAGGGGCTGCTGTACATGGATGATACAGATGGAAGAGGGGGGCTGCACATGGGATGGGAGGGGCTGCTGTACATGGATGATACACATGGAAGAGGAGGCTGCACATGGGATGGGAGGGGCTGCTGTATATGGATGATACACATGGAAGAGGGGGCTGCACATGGAATGGGAGGGGCTGCTGTACATGGATAATACACATGGAAGAGGGGGCTGCACACGGAATGGGGGGGCTGCTGTACATGGATGATACACATGGAAGAGGGGGCTGCACATGGGATGGGAGGGGCTGCTGTACATGGATAATACACATGGAAGAGGGGGCTGCACATGGAATGGGAGGGGCTGCTGTACATGGATAATACACATGGAAGAGGAGGCTGCACATGGGATGGGAGGGGCTGCTGTACATGGATGTTACACATGGAAGAGGGGGCTGCACATGGAATGGGAGGGGCCGCTGTACATGGATGATACACATGGAAGAGGAGGCTGCACATGGGATGGGAGGAGGCTGCTGTACAGGGATGATACACATGGAAGAGGGGGCTGCAAATGGAATGGGAGGGGCTGCTGTATATGGATGATACACATGGAAGAGGGGGCTGCACATGGAATGGGAGGGGGCTGCTGTACATGGATGATACACATGGAAGAGGAGGCTGCACATGGGATGGGAGGAGGCTGCTGTACATGGATGTTACACATGGAGGGAGCTGCATATGGAATAGGAGGGGCTGCTGTACATGGATGATACACATGGAAGAGGGGGCTGCACATGGAATGGGAGAGGCTACAGTACAGGCATGATACACATGGAGGAGGAAGCTGCACATTGGATGAGAGGGGCTGCTGTACATGGATGATACACATGGAAGAGGGGGCTGCACATGGGATGGGAGGGGCTGCTGTACATGGATAATACACATGCAAGAGGGGCTGCACATGGGATGGGAGGGGCTGCTGTACATGGATAATACACATGGAAGAGGGGGCTGCACATGGAATGGGAGGGGCTGCTGTACATGGATAATACACATGGAAGAGGGAGCTGCACATGGGATGGGAGGGGCTGCTGTACATGGATGATACACATGGAGGAGGGGGCTGCACATGGAATGGGAGGGGCTGCTGTACATGGATGATACACCCGGAAGAGGGGGCTGCACACATGGAAAGGGAGGGGCGCTACTGCACATGGAAGGGGAACCACAACATACTTGGCCTAGGGACACAAAAGGTATAAATTCTGGCCCTGGAATGAATCAGCTGCCACATCCAGCGGCGCTTGCTTCACCTACTAAGACAGACCTTATTGGTTTATCCATCTCTCCTGGGCCGGAGGGGGTTAACCCTCCTCAGCGATACGGCGAGGACGGTCAGAGTCGCGAGCGCTGGAATATCTCCTCGGCCTGACAAATAACATTCTGTAACCGGTGTAGTCTGTAATCAGGAATCAATTAGACAGATATGTGCAGGAAAGGTAAGATAAGGGGTTGGCTGCAGAAAAATCAATGGACAACACACAGGAATTGATCACTCAAAACGCCTTTCTGGGGGCCGCATGATGCCGCGCTGCCCGTTACTAAAACACGCCAGAGACCAGCCCTATCCCTTATCTGTTTACATGTCCTTTACTTGTAGGCTGGGGTCTGAGCAAAAACATCCACAGCGGAGAGAGAGAGGACATCCTGTTGCTAGTTTGAGTGAATAAATGAAAAATTATAAAGACCTTGATGGGGAATTTTGAGGCTGTGTTCACACTTAACCCCCCCCCCCGGCGTTATGATTATTTCCAGATTTTAGGGTCTTTTTAATAGGTTTCAGACCCTAATATCAGGCCAAAAATCATGCCACCAGAGTCTCTGCAGCAGCCCCTGCTCTCGCTCACGTCCCTGGGCTCCAGCGCTGAAATTCTACCTCCGTCCCCCGGGTGGTGCTGTAATTCATTGGTGGGAATCTCACCAGAGTGAGTCAAAGCCTCCGAGGACAGGAAGGAGAAAGGCTACCGATGTCTAGATGCCCCGGGAGGTGAGTACAAGCTCCCGCTGCGCACTATACTCTGCATAGAGCTCCCGGGGGATAGCCCGAGCCTAGCTCGGGGCTACCGCCAGGGAGGTTAAAGCAAATCTGAAGCAAAAATAAACTTTTGATAGAATGATCTGTATGTGTAGTACAGCTAAGAGATAAAACATTAGCAGCAAAGAAAAGAGTCTCATATTGTTTTCCAGTGCAGGAAGAGTTAAGAAACTTCAATTCTTATCTATGCAAAAAAAAGCTTCTCTGAGCTCTCAGACCCAACGTGGGTTGGCTACAGTGCTGTTTTCTGAAGCACTTAAATGGCCAAGAAACAGTGATAGACCACTTGAGATAAGGTTTTACTGCAGGGAAGTTCAAAGGGTCATTAGCTCTGCTCTGTTTTATAGCTTAAAAGACAGAGGCCCATATGCAATTATTTTTTTCACCTGAGTTATCTCCTAGGAGATAATTTTCATCTTCTCTGTAAACCACATTTTCAGCATTGTACAAAAGCACCCAAAATTTGGTGAAAAAGTGTTATTAAATTTATTTTGAGTATTTTCTTGCTTGCTGGTGACTTAAAATACATTTTATGACAAGTTATAAAAATATCACCTAGGAGAAAACTTAGGAGAAAAAGTCAATTGCATATGGGCCAGAGTGTATTCTAAACTGCAACTGTGACAGAACCATGCAATGTTATAAAAAAAGAGACTCTTTACTTTGCTACTAATGTTTTATTCATTATCCGTACTACACATACACTTCATTATATCATAAGTTGTTTGTTTTTTTTCGCTTCAGATTTGCTTTAATTTCAATAGATTGCAGCAGGAATCTGCTGATCCGCAAGCATTGTCCCACCCTCCGCTATGCGACCACCGGTCCACTGCCCTACTCTCTCGTACACAGATTTTTTAACCTGTAAAATTGTCCAAAAGTAATAGGAAAAAAAAATTCCAAAGAACATTGCACTGACTCTTTACAACCATCCCACAGAAACTGGCAGATAAATGTGGCAAAGTTAAGTTGATTTATTCAGGTGTTAAAATAAGCAACAGTGGCTCCAGCCCTGTGCCTCCAAATACTTCGTGCACCAAGTTGGGAGTGTCTGGCAAAGGTACTCCGAACAGAGCACTGTTGCCAAGGTGGCACCACCATTTTAGAAACTCATCAACTGCAGAATGAAATGCTGAGATAAGTTTTTAACTTTAACATTACAAAGCCTGTCATGACATGCTCTGTCTTAATAAGGATGGATGGGGGAAGGTGTCAATGTGTTTACGTGAGACTGCACTGTTGAGGAGCGGGGCGGAGCATCACCGGTGACCTGAAGACATCATGAGAGGTAAGCAGGGCCGGGCCAAGGCAGAGGCGAGAGAGGCTCCAGCCTCAGGGCACAGTGTAGGAGGGGGCGCAGAGCCGAGGCAGAGGTGAGAGAGGCTCCAGCCTCAGGGCACAGTGTAGGAGGGGGCGCACAACTCACTCAGCTATCATTCTCCTATTGTGTTTGAAGCAATGAGAAATAAGAAAAGGGGATACATGGCAGTGACTGCAAGCCAGATAACTAGATATTAGGGTTTTGTGGGCCCTGGGGCGCCTCTTAGTCTAATAGCAATCAGTGTGTGACGGCTGGGGTGGGAGGGATGGAGGGGTGCACTCTGGGGTCTCAGCGTCGGTTGCTGGAGGACCTTGTCCCGGCTCCGCAGGCAAGTATCTAACCCTGTGACCCCCCCCCCATCCGTCCTCATTAAGACAGAGCCTGTCATTTTTTTCTGAGGTACCGGGTGTGTAACTACAAATCATGAGGCCCCTAGCAAAACTTTGATGGGGCTCCAAAATGTTTACACCCCTTTCCTTTACCTACTCACCCTTCTCTTAGATGGGGCCCCACAATGTTTACACTCTTCCACTCCTTCCCTTGCCTCCCCTCACAGCCTTGGGGCCCATCTCACAAGGGTCATAGAACAAGTGTGACCAGCAGGATCCTCACACCCATAACATGTGTAGCCACAAATACACCTGATCTGAAGGATGGGCCCCTGTATCAGAGGGTGTAAAGTAGTAGAATGGGGCCCCTCACAGCTCTGCCCCCCATCCCCGTAGTGGAAGTGGCTGCGCCTCTGTATGAGGGACACTTTATATAACATAAACACCGGCGGTCTCTGTTTACTGCAATTTCCTATCAGAAGTGGAATTCTCCTTGAAATAATCCCCGTGTCACTCGGCACACCTGTACCGCCAGGAGAACACAATGCGCCTCGACAATGGTGTCTCCCCGATTGTCCTTGACCCTCTTTCGCTTTCCCGAGTACAATTTATTCTTTGTGATTCCCTCACCTCGACAGTTCGGAGGCGAAGGGACAGCGGGAGACCAAAAGCTGAACAATGAGTCAAAGATCTCCCCCCGACAAAGCCGGCGTCTCTGCTCCAGAAAGAGGTACTTTTGATGGACTGACTCCCCCCCCCCCCCCCTTTCATGAGATGAAAAACCTTTCTTCTCTGCCCTCTTTCTTTTGGGAAGAAGGTCACGGGGGTCACACGTTGCTTTCATGCTTGACTTTATTTTCTTTATAAGAAAGCGGGCGAG
Organism: Hyperolius riggenbachi; assembly: GCF_040937935.1. Lineage (NCBI taxonomy): Eukaryota > Metazoa > Chordata > Amphibia > Anura > Hyperoliidae > Hyperolius > Hyperolius riggenbachi. The sequence continues at coordinate 653,031,351 of NC_090646.1, forward strand.
ATTTATGACTGCAGTCTTCGGGGAACGGCAACTTCTATTGCGAGCAGCAAGTCAGTGGTCTGTTAAGTGATTGGCCCATGCGATGGGAATACAATAAAGTGGAAACGCCGAGGCTCCTGGTGTAAACTCTTCCCTTACGTGATGTCGGCGTGACTTTTCGGTGCCATGAAACAACTCGCCGCGGTCCTTCCAGTCTTAGGGAAGTATTGCCTTTCTGTTTAGGGGAGGGAGCGCTATGACGGAGTGTGGCCATCAAATACACGTCGCGTGCATGAAAAAGGGGCACCAGGAAAAAAGGGCATGGGGTTTTGTTAACACAAATTTAGTTAATATCTACTGATATTGTTTGTTTTTTAAAGTGTAGATGAAGTATATTATCATAATAATATTTTCAAATTAAAATTATTAACAACGATAAGAAAACAGTTGAAAATCTTACTGATATTTTACTACAGCTTAACCCAACCCAACTCTAACACAGAACCTTCCCCTTACCAATGTCTAACCATACCCCCCCGGTACTGCCTAACCCTAAGACCTCCCCTGGTGGTGCCTAACCCTAAGACTCCCCCCCCCCCCCCCCCCCACTGGTGCCTAACCCTAGGATCTCCCTGGTGATGCTTAACCCTAACGCCTATCTGGTGGTTCCTAAACCTTAAAACTCCTCTAGTAGTGCCTAACCTTAACCCCCCCCAGTGGTGCCTAACCCTAACACCCCCTTTGATGGTGCATAACCCTAACCACCCCCCAGAACAAACACCTTTCCTGATGCCAAACCCTAACCGTTCCCCCTCGCATACCCTTTCAAACATAACATTTGTACATACAAACAAAATAACTTTAACCTTTCAAGTTTCAAAACAATCACATAGTTCAAAAACTTTAATGCTCTAATGTTGAAAACAATATTTCTCGAGCACCCAAATTTCTGCTTTGGGCACCATATTAACAATATTTTCATTAGCACCAAAATCGTCCATTAGTTACAGGCGCCCATATTTCTTGCTACCTACACGTCCGAGTAACTGCTTCGCTGGTCAGTGTGTCCAGGGATCTGAGAAGACGTAATATTATAGGGACTAAGCAAAGTACTTAAAGATGCATACCTTTCTGTAGCCTGTGCTCTCCTCTTTCACTTGATGCCTGAATCGCCGTTATACACCAAATAGTTGTCGTTCGATTTCAATTTAAAAATTGCGGCTGCCATCTTGGCTGTGTTATAACTTCTGGGTCACCCCTGTCTTCTCTGTTAGAGAAATGCATCACTGAATGAAGCAGGAAGAGGAAGTGACACGCATGGCCATTGCAAGAGGCTCCTTCCGAGGGGTCATAGCACGACTTTGTTGGAAGTCGTCTGGCTTAAAGGCATGCCCATGAGAGGTGCTCGGAGTCCCTTTAAGGGATAAGTAGACTTATAAAATAAATATGTTAAATCAAATTGCCAGATTTGAATGTAGTTACTAGGGTGTAGTACTGATTTTGGTCTTCTGAAGAGATATGAGAATACTTGGCTCCCTGTTGTTTACAAATAGGTCCCGACAGCGTCTTGAAAAGTGTGAAAACTGCTCATTAGCTCTGTAATCTGGATAGTGTACTGTTAATGGAACCGCCTTGGACATAGTAGACTAGGGTTTAAATTTTGGGAGTTCCTATTTAGTAAGCCACTATCTATTCAGTAAGGAGTTATATGGCAAGACTTCCTACCACTGGAGGAGCCAAATTATGGCTCACCTTGCTGCTGCTGAAATTACCAGCAGTGTTACATACTTTTCCCCCTCCGAGTCATAGCAACTCGGAGAGAGGAGTAATTCAGGGTCCGGCGATCGCTGAATCCCCAAATTACCCATGCGCGGGCCGCAGACTATAGCATTGCCGCTATAGCTACGTCAAACTCAGGTGATTTGCGGCCAGGGCTGTGCGCCAAGAAAAGACGACCTGTCGCCTCCTGCTTCTTGTTCCTGTGACATCCCCTCCTGCTTCCGGTTTCTGTGGCATTCCCTCATGCTTCCTGTTCCTGTAAGATCCCTTCCTGTTCCTGTGACATCCCATCCTGCTCCCAGTTTCTGTGGCATTTCCTAATGCTTCCTGTTCCTGTAAGATCCGTTCCTGTGACATTCCCTCCTACTTCCTGTGACATCCCCTGTGACATACATGTGGATCGTCTCCCCATCCCCACTCCACAGTACAGTGAATGGAGATCTTTTTAATTTATAGGGTTAGGCACCGGGGGGAGGGGGGGGTCTTAGGGTTAAGCATCAGGTATGGGGGTCTTAGCTTTAGGCACAACCAGGGTGGTCTTAAGTTTAGACACCTCCAGGTGGGGTTAAGGTTAGAGTGGGTTTAGGTAGGTTTAGCTATAGTAAAATATTGGTAAACATTACTGATATTTTACTATCGGAATCCTGCAGTAGAATACCGATAATGTTATCGATATTCTATTGTCGGCAATCTCCTGCTCCCTTTTTTCCAGGTGTCTTTGTGTCCACGTATGCCGAAATATCTCCCTGCCTCTCCTCCTGCTTTGTTTTAATATATTTATACATTTCATCAGCAGTGATGTGTCCTCCCAGGACCCCTGTATAAGCCTCAACTTAGCAACGCTACCTTCATGCTCATCTACATACTAACAAGCTGTTTCTGGCTCCGACAGACGAGAGGGGGGGTAGAGAAAAGGAATCTTATTTCGGAAAATGGTTTCCAATTTAAATCGCATCGGTAAAATGTCAGCGGAATTTCCAGGTATCCTGCCACCAAAGCCTTATTTTTAAGCATTCGCTTGCAACCCGCTTAGCGAGGGGCTAACCTCACCCGTCTCCTCAAATATTGATCCTGCAACACGCCGCTTCGCGCTGGGGATGTGACAAGAAAGATCGGAAGGGGGGGGAGATCTGGCACAAGCATTGCAGTTTTTTTTTTTTACCGCTCCAGACAAAGAAGCAATTTCTTGTCCTGTTGTGGCCGCGTGATAGGTGGCGGAGATGGACCGCGAGGAGGACGCCCGCCTAGGTCCTCGGGGGGTCTGAGCAGCGAGCGGCGGCCTGATTAGCGAAGGACTGGGCCGAACGCGTCTCTTTCTTTAAAGCAGATTTAGCGAGGGAGTGTGTCACCCGGCGTTTGTATTTAAGTATTTACAAGCCCGTTCCCAGGGCAACCGGCGGCTCACCGATACTTTTTACCATTTTGTTTTCCTGAACGCGCGTCTCTGCTTGATTGCACAGGGATATTGGAGGACAGCCAAGCCTAAATCACAACTATATTCCTATTAAGCCGAGGTCCTTTCTAATCATGTACTGTTAGTTCTCTGATGGCTTCATCCCAGATCTGAAAACGAGGGAAATATAAGGGAAGAGATGAAGGCATTCGGGTTGTGCTAAGTAGGACACGGGAGAGTAAAACGCTGCTTGTTGCACGTCCTCCGAAATCACATCGGCTGGCCCAGAGGAGAAAAGCAGCTCACAAAAAATGATGCGAATGGGAGGTGTGTGTGTGTGTGTGTGTGCTCTGTACCATGTTACCAGAGATGGGGGCCCTGTGTGGACATTAAAGGAGAACTCTGTGGTCAGGTTGAGCTGGTGCAGAGGTACTGCTTCTGCTTCCCATGCACGACATTGTGGGTTTGTTTCCTGGGCCGACTTAAAGAGACACTGAAGCGAAAAAAAAAATGATGATATTATGATTTGTATGTGTAGTACAGCTAAGAAATAAAACATTAAGATCAGATACATCAGTCTAATTGTTTCCAGTACAGGAAGAGTTGAAAAAACTCCAGTTGTTATCTCTATGCAAAAAAGCTATTAAGCTCTCCGACTAACTTAGTCGTGGAGAGGGCTGTTATCTGACTTTTATCTCAACTGTAATTGAACTGTTTACTTTTCCTCTGCTAGAGGAGAGTTCATTACTTCACAGACTGCTCTGAAAGACTCATTTTGAATGCTGAGTGTTGTGTAATCTGCACATTTTATAGAGTGATGCAATGTTAGAAAAAACACTATATACCTGAAAATAAAAATATGAGAATATTTTCTTTGCTGCTAATCTTCTAGTAATTATTCATAGTACACAACCAATTCATTATATTATATATTTTTTTTTCGCTTCAGTGTCTCTTTGAGGAACTTCATCCTAAGCAAACATTCTGTCATTAAGTTACATTAAGTTATATTAGTTAATTAAAATAGATAGGTAATATAATCTCTTACCCACTCTGTTTAAAAAAAAAAAAAAACAGGCAAATGTTTGTGATTTTTGGTTGAAAGGAGGTGACAGGGAGCATACAGTTCCAATTGTCCTGTGTCCTGATCACCCCTCCCAGCTGCGCGCGCTAGGCAACAATAACAACAATGTCAGAAATCCCATCATGCTTTGCACAGCATCAGGGGAAAAATGCCCGGGCGGTTTTCTTTGAAGGGGCGGAGCTTAGCTTCTGTGCAGCTAAAAATGAGGCTTGGGTAAGACAAACAAAGTTGTGATGCTGTGAAACTGTTAAAGGAAGACGAGCCTTTTCAGTGCTGCCGAGTAGATTTTTAGTCTGGAGGTTCACTTAAAAGACTGTGACTGGTCTAAGAGGGAACTCACCAGCATGGGAAGAGCTGGTATTAATACACACACAACCTGCCCCCTTAAAAAAAGATAACTGTGAATTTT